>NC_140913.1:34919169-35098174 GCF_045865225.1 Trachurus japonicus
TGGGAAAGTTCGCCTGAATATTTTGTAGTAAAATCTCAATAATTCTCTTCTGCTTCACTTTATCAGAATCAACCACTGCAGAGATAAGTATTCAAATAGACCTTGTGGTTGCAGAGATATAGGCTACTCATTTTATTATGGATATGCAATTTTTGAGAAAATAGGATTTTTGTTTTTTTGTTTCAAATAAGGTGCGAGAAGATATTGCACAGATGTTATTCTGTTAACTCAACTATTGTAAAGTATATAATATAGCACATGTTGAACCTCTCTGTTCCTTCTGTCGTCATACAGATGAATTGCTGTGTCATCTCTTCTGGGATTGTCCCTTTAACCTCTTTTTGAATAGAAAATTAGACACCCCTTTTAAAATCAAAATTGAATTTATTTTTATTTGGTCTTTTTGATAAGAAAATACCCGCAAAGAAACTATTTATTATCAACCTTTTTATTCTATTAGCATCAATCAAGATGCGCCAGCTGCATTTTATTTGAACTCGATTTATATTCAAGAGAGTGGAAGCATAGAATACATTGTTTACGATTGTGTGTAGTGCTTTTAATAATGATTTTAAAGGGACAACCAGGAGTTTTGTTAAAGCGAAGTGTTTCCACACTACATTTATGAGCCTCCGCACCGTGAAATTCTTTGACCGGGTCAAGACAGACTCATGTTTTCATTCATCAAGAATTAAAGTCAGAGGTTGGAAGACGATCACATACCGTCGTAGTTCCGACCATAAACGGAGATTCATACGGCGGCGTTATTCTCATGACTCGCCACGAAACCGAAAGTAAAGAAACGCTGGTCGGCTCGCCCAGCATTTCCACCACCACTAATAATAACAAAATAACCATAGAGACAAAACCATAGATTTATCTAAAATGGACCATTAACAAGTGGTAACGGAGATTCATCCACATTAATATCAGACTTTTTTATAACCAAATAGAAACTCCTTGTTGTCCCTTTAAAAAGAATAATAATAAGTTATTATATATTTTTATCATTCATTTTATTAATCAATAGACATTTCAGGCGACCCCAAGGTTGAAAAACACTGTCTTACTGTAATCATCACCTTAATTATTGCAAAAACTCCAAAGCTTTCAAAAAATTTGCCTTATGTAATGAATTTGAATTGTGATCTATTGTTTTTCATTATTAATTATTTTATTTTAATTCATTTATTTTCTCTCTATGTTGCTCTCTTTATTTGATTCCTGCACTATTATCATTATTATGTTTTCTGTTTTGTCATTTTCCATATAATAGGTTTGTATTGACAGTTGCCTTGTACACTTCTACTTCTTGTGTTATATTAAAAGACAAACAATTGGATTTAACGATAAATGTCTTACTAATCCTTTAGCCAAATTCTTTATTCACAAAGCCAAATATCTAAAAACTCCACCCATCTTCACATACTTTTTAAATGAATTCCATCTCTATATTAAGTCCCTAAAATGTATTAAGTCCAAACATGCCAAAGACCTCTATGCAATGTTCAAAAATGATCTGACTAATGTAGCGTAACAATTGTTTTAATCCTGGATGATGTAACGTATGTTTTTATTTATTTATTTTCTTTTTCTTTTTCTCTTCCCTTCTATATATTTGATATGTGTTTGTTTTGTTTTTTACTCACTTATCTTAATTTTTGTTTATTTAATGTTATTCTCAATTCTTATCTCTGAAACATGATGTCTGCTCTTGTTAAAATTTGTTTGTTTAAATAAAAAAAATAAAAAAAATAAAAAAAACTTTTTTTTTTTTTTTTTTAACTTGCTTTATTAAACATGTAAACATGAAGAACAGATACAATGACATACTCATTTCTGTCCATATGTGCCAATAAATTCCCATTGAAAGAAAAATCACACCTCCTGCATTACATAGGAAATCAAAGTATTTTCTATAAAGGCTGAGTACCAGAGCCTATAGAGAGTATGAAAATGAATACATGAAATAAATAAAAGAAGTAATCAGAAAGAAAAAATAAATAAATAAAATACAAATAAAAAGTACAAGGGGTTCATCACAATTGAAGCATTTCCATAAGTGTGTACAGTTTCTTAGCTTGGGCATTATCTATTTTTTTCAGACATCTTTGAAACAGAGAGAGCTCATTTTTAAGAACCGGCCATGAGGGGGAGGACTTAGCAAACCGACATTTATGTATGTAGTATTTTGATGCTATAAATAAATTATTAACCAAAAATTCAGTTTTTTTATTTTTGAGAATTACGCCCATTTGAATATCTTGATAAGAGAAGAAATCTATTTCTATAGATCTGGAGGAAAGCAGATTGAAGATCTCTCCATACATTCTGAACCGCTCCACACCCATAAAATAAATGCTCAGTAGTTTCAACATTTGTATTACATGTATGACAATTCTCTACCTCAAATTTAAATCTTTTCTTTATGAATTCATTAGAGGGATATATGTCATTTATTGTTTTGAAGTGAATTTCTTTATATTTAGGGGGAATTGGAAATTTTAAGAATTTAGTTCTAATGGTTGATATATCATGTTTGTTATAGTCTTGAAGAATAAGTGTAGGCTACTTCTGGTTCTACCTGGGTAGACAATGTTTACAAAGTAAATAAATAAATAAAACTTCTACTTCTTTCGAAACCGGAAGTGACGCGTCTCATCTGTAGCGCACGAGCGGCACATGACGGTCAGCTGGTCGGTGTCACGTGACCTGGGCTCCTTCACGGAAACAGAGGAAGAGAGAGAAGATGGCAGCAGCACCGAGCAGCTGGAGAAAAGCGCCTCAGACGGCTTTTATCGCCGTGTTGTTGTCTGTTTTCAGCGCAGTGAACTCCACAGCTCAGGTCCCGCTGCTGCTGTGGTCCAGCGAGGGGTAAAAGTTTATTATTTATTCTTTATTTGGCACGTAAAAGTGGCTCAGTGAGTTAGCTCTGGCTGCTAATGCTAACACCTTAAAGTTTAATCTAGAGTTTGTTTAACTCGTTTTTGTAACCAAACTATGTCATATAAAGACAGTTATTGTCATTTAATGTAAAACTTTAACTGTGCAGAGTTGAATTCAGTTTATTATCTTGTTAATTATGAAACTTCGGCTCATTATCAGACTTAGCTCAGAGGTGCAGCTCTGTGTTTTATCGTTTCTCCACCACATTTATCACATAGGTGTTGGAGCTGCTGTTCATAAAACACACACACACACACACACACACACACGGAGATATGGACATGGATGATGATGCAGCAGCAGTGTGTTGTGTTTGGAGTCAGAGGGAAATCAGAGCTTCCCTTGGGTTTAAAGAGATAGTCAAATTGGCCCATTGCCATAATCCCTATAAAAAAATCAGGAGGCAGTAGGCTACATATCAATAGACACTTTCATAATGTAGATATGTAGGATTAGCCTATAGCATCAGCTGATTTCCATCCTTTGTCGCTAGGCAGGTTGATGTTTAACATTTATAATACAGAGATATACTGTACTAATAGTAAAAAGTAGAGTAACAATAGACGGTGTGACGGGTACAGTACATCATAGACAGACATGACTCATCATGACAGACCGAGGATGAGAATAAAGTGGAGCAGCTTGAATGGTAAAGTGCTAGAGTGCTAATGAGATTTAAGTGCTAAAGTGCTAAAGTGCTAGAGTTATAAGATGCTGAATGGATACTGCACGTTGCCCAATTGCACATATTTTGTTATTGCACATTTTAGCACAGCGGTTCTCCACTAGTCTCACTCTGGGCTCCACATTCTCCCATTGTCATTAAGTCATGACCCACTTTTATAGAATTCAAACCAAGAATTTTTTTTTAAAGCCTTTAAAAACTCATTTAGCTCTTTATTGAGCAAAGTGCATTTCAGAGCACATGAATGAAACTGAGGAGTTACCATGACAACTGCATGTACGGAAGTGAATAAAAAAATATCAAACTGCACAAAATGGAGACCAACAAAACGATATATTTGACTTCTAATGCATCTCTGCATTCAGAGCATGTTCACTAAAGTGAATAAATATCAAATTACACAAAATAAAGACCCACAAAACAAAACCAGACTCACTGCATCAGGCCACATTAATAAGAAACTGAGATCTTTGCATTCAGAGCAAATGGAGCAAATAATAAGAAAGTGAGGAGGAGCATTACAACTGCATGTGTTCACGTGTCTCGTGCCTTTCAGAATAAGTTATTTTTCAAAATAAAAGACATGTCCAACATCAGATGTGCATTAAATATTATTTACTTTTTTGACCAGCTGTCTGCGACCCATCCAGAACGGGTCTAGACCCACCAGTTGAGAACCACTGGTTTAGTGTACATAGATGTAATTATGTGAGCACTATTTCATAAGTTGTGTATCCATACACATGCATGTAAGCATCAGGTCACCAGGCAACTTCCACCACAACCAGACATGTGATGCACCGGTCGATGAATGAACTTCTCACCTGTTGTTATTGTATAATTGCATTCAGCTCCGTTTGTCTTTGTGGTCGTCCTCTCTTGATTTGATTTGATTTTTATTTGTCTCAAACAAGCACATCAAAAGACAAACAATCTATGTAACAAGAAACAAAACAATAATGATACTGTGAGTAAGTTTGAGAATAGAAGGGGCTGAAGGAAGCAAAGCTGATCAAGTTCAGCCCCCCCCTTACATTGTGATTCATGTCATACAGTACATCTGTAGTTCCATACAATTCACAAGATTAAAAACATATTGCTTTAATATGAAATAAGACCATGATTATAAATAAAAAGAGTAAAATTAGCTGTCAAGTTCTTTATAGCTGACCAAGAGTGTGTGTTTGTACTTACTTTTAAATTGTTTTAAGTTATTGCACATTGTTATATCCTCATCTAGTCTATTCCACATTTTAACACCACAAAAATAGATGCTAAAACTTTTCAGGGTAGAATGGATGGTAGATTGTTTAAAGTTACAGTTCCCTCTTAAATCATATTTCCCTCTTAAAGGTAAAGGTACTTTATTAGTCACATATACAGCTAGTACAGTGAAATTAAATCATATCATATCTCTCTCTGGTTGCTAGGTTACCAGCGCTGGCCCCGCCCGCAGCCGGTCACATCACCTCGGTGGATGAGCTGACCTCCGACCTCGGCGCCGTGCTGAGCGCCGCGCCGCGCACGCTGCTGCTGTTCCTGCAGGACAAGGTCAGTTTCAGTTTCATTTCATTTTGATTTATTCCAGTCATGGTTCACATACTACACAACATGGTTGCACATATTTACATGATGTACACATGTCGATGTGGTTATGATGGGATGTAAAGACCTTTGAGACAAACTGGTGGTAAAAACGGGCTATACAGATAAAACTGCCTTGTCACCATGAATGAAAAGCAGCAGGATGAAGAAACACTTATAGTACCTGCCCTTCTCTGTTGTTATAATTACATTGGCTTAGTATCAACACCAATATTATACTCTATTTCAAAAATTAAAGGGACAACGAGGAGTTTCTATTTGGTTATAAAAAAGTCTGATATTAATGTGGATGAATCTACGTTACCACTTGTTAATGGTCCATTTTAGATAAATCTATGGTTTTGTCTCTATGGTTATTTTGTTATTATTAGGTGGTGGAAATGCTGGGCGAGCCGACCAGGAATATAATAATAATATATATTATTATATAATAATAACAAGGAAACGACAAGCAAAATAGCAGTGGACACCACTCGTCTATATCCTTCTTCTTTTTTGTAGGCGCTTATATTTTCTTTTTTAAACATTTTCTTAAACTGAGATATACTTGTACAACTTTTCAGTCCCTTACTCTGTGAATGTCATAGTTTTACACCTGCAACAGAAATACACATTTGTTTTAAGCTTATAGCCTTACAGATGTATGTTTAAAATCCAGCTTCAGTCTGTTTTATCCTCTTTACTTCCTCCAGTTTGAACAAGTTCTGTAAATGATCTGTTCTTTGCTTTTATACATTGTTATTAAGGTCTGAAGTTCAATAAACCTGCAGAAACAGTTTAAAGTTGAGGGTGAACAGTGTTGATGAGGATTCAGCTCAGTCTCAGGTTTTTATTTTCATCCATCCATCCAGTCGTTGTGTAAACCGAGGCAGTAGTGAGTCATTTGGAGCTGGAGTTATTCTGCCGTCCCACGAGACGCTGTGTAACCGTCTCTTTATTCACTTCCCAAATCACACTTCCTCTTTTACACATCCAACGCTCCGGTTTGTTCTCCGAGTTTCATGTTCCTGCTTTTTTAAACTGATTAATAATGGCCCTGATTTAAGTTTAACCCTATTCTGTTTTTTTAATACTTTTGATTTTGCCTTTTATTTACCACGTAAAAGCCCATGTTTGGTATCTTTTTTGTTTCAGCACAACTTCATCTATATGATCTGATGATTACTTTTTCACTTTAACCTACTTTATTAAAACACGTTGGTCCCAAAAACACACAGAAAACATTGCATCTCAGAGTTGATTTTCCTTTGTTTATAATCTTTCTTGAAGGTAACAAACCCCAGGTTGGATTTGAGTGGAACTGTCCTTTAAGTTACAGTTTTGTCTGTATGTTTTGTCATATTTTATTCTTTCTATCTGTGTTCAGTTAAGCAAAGATGACTTCACGGTCTTCGGTGGAGCGTTTGGAGACAAACAGGACAGTGCCTTCCAAAACATTGAGGTAGGTTTTTTTTTTTAATAACGCACACATTATTCTTAAAGGGATAGTTCAACATTTAGTCAAATTGGCCCATTGCCATAATCCCTATAGTCATAGCAGTAGGTTCGTTACCTTTAATTGTCGGTGCAAGCTGTTTTTAGAACGGCGGAGCAGAGCCGTGAGCTGCTCAGAGCTACGCTACGGAGGCTCATTATGGGATTTCTTGGTTTCCCTCATCATCAAACTCATCAAATACACAATCCAACAACTCCACAACGCTCTGGTGGACAAGTTGTGAGCTGCACATTCACCACGCTATGAGATAATAACACAACGTTACCACACAGAGTTGTTTTAGAGGGAAATTCATGTAAAACCACTGATGCACATTGCCTTCAGGGACAGTTTTTCATCAACAGTCTCTGTATTTAATACTACAGTAAATAATAAGAAAAAGGGTGAGTGAGAAATAATGAGATAAAAAATCTTAGAAATATCTATATATAGTTTATATATTGTATTCATGTTGGTTTTAAGTCATTTGAACCATTTTTGTTCACTGCAAAAACTCAAACTCTTACCAAGAATATTTGTCTCATTGCTAGTCAAAACAAATCTAACTCTACTTAAAATACATTAAAAAGCAGCTTGTTTTTAGACACTTTTTACTTCTTTCAAGCAGATTTTCACTCGAAATAAGTAGAAAAATCTGATAGTGGAGCAACACAAAAAAAAATTGCTTTCACTGGCAGATTTTTCTACTTATTTCAAGTGAAAATTTCACAACTAACAACTCTGTGTGGTAACGTTGTGTTATTATCTCATAGCGTGGTGAATGTGCAGCTCACAACTTGTCCACCAGAGCGTTGTGGAGTTGTTGGATTGTGTATTTGATGAGTTTGATGAGGGAAACCAAGAAATCCCATAATGAGCCTCCGTAGCGTAGCTCTGAGCAGCTCACGGCTCTGCTCCGCCGTTCTAAAAATAGCTTGCACCGACAATTAAAGGTAACGAACCTACTGCTATGACTATAGGGATTATGGCAATGGGCCAGTTTGACTAAATGTTGAACTATCCCTTTCCCTCTGTCCAGGCGGCTCTCCGGTCCTCGGCGGCCATCTTGCTCCCGGCCGTGGCGTGGTCGGGCTCCTCGGCCGTGCTGCCGCTGCTCCAGGATCAGCTCGGCGTCGCTCCGCTGCTCGTCGACGCCGAAACTCTGTCTCATCTCAGCATCAACACGTCCGTCAGCAACCTGCTGCTCATCAACCTGCCTTACTGTGCCGGGTGAGTTCAGCTCTGGCTTTTCTTCTCTTCTGCATCTGTCACTGAATGGAAGTATTGTTCTCTCTATCTCTCTCTCTCTCTATCTTCTTCTGAACCAGGCACAAAGTGAAATTAACATGTTTTATTGTTTTATAGCTCACACAAGTCCTGCAGGGAGGTCCTACACAAGAATGGTGAGTGTTGACTGTTCATTTCTTTTCTAAACACCAGTTTTTTTGACACATGCGTTAAATAACTCTGTGGCTGTGTTTTGCTCCCAACAGATAAAACGATTGGGGAAGTTCTTGGTATCATGAAAGAGAAAAATGCCCCGTACACGGCCATCTACACCGGACAGCAGCCGTCACGGGTAAGATCTTCTCTGTTGGTTTGGTTTTTTTAGGTGAAGAAATAGTGAAATAATGTGACAACAATGAGCCATACGTATGAATGAATGAATAAATAAATAAATAAATAAATAAATCAGAACATAACATTGACTGGAACAGCTTACGACTAGTCATGTTTACACAGTACAAGTCAATATAGTTCCATTACAATATTATGCATAATATAATATAATATAATATAAGCAAATAACCCAATATACTGTAGTCTAGTGTGATATGATATATAGTTTAATGTGTTATAGTATAATATATTACATTAATGCTGTGTGAAGCTGACCATTACAAGATGATCTCACTCCCATCAGATTCAGATTCTTTATTTGTCATTCATTGAACACGATAAAGTCCCAGCCCAGTTTGGTCTACGTATGGGTGTGTACTGAGAACAATTTCTCCCAAAAAGTACAACTGGTCAAAATAACAAAAAGAGATGCAGTGTTTTCAGACCTCAAATAATGCAAAGAAAACTAGTTGATATTCATTTTTAAACAGACCACTAATGTTTTAATTTAGGAAGAGTTCAGAATAATATAGATGGAAATGTAATCCTGCAGCAGCAGTAACTGTTTACTGATTTACTGATGCATATGTTATAGTTCTAAGATTTTCTCTTATAATAAAGCTCTTCTTATTTGGAAAAGTACCGAAAAGTATCGAAAAACATGTTGGTACCGATACCCAGGATTCCTACGCAAGTATGGAAAGTATGGAAAAGTATGGAATTTGATTTTATACATTTCCAGGTCTGAAAAAGTATGGAAAATGGACACTATTATATGGAAATATATTTATTTTATTTATCTTATCTTGGTTTGGTCTTATCTGAGGTTATTTGGGTTAACTATTTTGTATGTGCTATTGTACCGAGCTACAATCTTCTGGTAATTATTTGGTTGCATAATGGCATACACATTCCGAATAATGAAAACAAGACAAATTGCATGCTTTTTTATATATTATGCACATCTATTTACTTAAATATCACAAATTATTTGAATTTTTTTTACAGAGAAGTCTGGAAAAAGTATGGAATTTGGACATTTTGAATGTGTAGGAACCCTGGATACCGATACCAAAATGTTGGTATCGTGACAACACTACTAAGAACCAATATTAGGAACTAAAAGACCTATGTAATAAATAAATAAATAAATAAGTAGATAGATGCACCTGGATCATGTTTTAACACTTGTAATGTTTATCTGCAGGTGATCTCGGAGCTGCCGGTGTCGGACCGGTCCGTCGGCCGCTCTCTGCTGCAGTCGGCCGATCCCGTCGTCAAGGCGCCGCTGACGTTCAACACCACGTCCGGCCCGTGCATCATGCTCTGGGCCCAGAACCTCAACGTCAGCGTGTCCAGCCCAGACAGCTGGATCGACCTCGGCGCCCAAACGCCCTCCACGGCCGGGTCCGTGTGCAACGACACCAGCGCCATGTGAGCACGTTTTACTTTCTGGTTTCATTAGAAAATAACACAAAATACACTAAATACACTAAATACACAAGACGAGACTGAGTTTGTTGGTGACGAGTGGAAATAAAACGTGTTCCTCTCTCTCTCTTTAGACTGGTCCTCACTTATCCAACAGGCCATCTACTCAGGTAAGGACATTCATTCTGATTTTAAACAAACTGTCTTTTATTTCAGTCATTAATAATAGAAAAATAAAGTCATTAAAATGTCAACACACTGGAATGAAAAGGAGCAGAGAGAGGATTAATTTTATATTATCTGCTCCTCAACATAAAGTAAATAATTCAATAGAAATAAAAAGCAATAGATCAACTTGGACTCCTCTGATAGTTCCAGGTGACAGAAAATAAATCCATAATACACAACAAAACAAAACGTAATCAACTATTTAACTGTATTTACTCAACAAACTGGCTTTGTTTTTTTTAATATAAAGGTAGTTTTAGATTATTTGGTTTCCTTGTTGAGATCATATAGATGGACATACTGTACTTTTCAGAAGGCCAATATTTCCCTATTAAAAATGTTACTGAATTTTAGGTCTTCATTAAATGTAAACCATCATCATTACAATTAAAAATAAACACAGACATGAAACGTTTCATTCTGTGTAATGTATCTATATAATGTATTAGTTTAAATTTTTGTATTAAATTACTGACATAAAAAAACTTTTTCATGACATTTAAATCTGAAATTTGAAGAAAAATAGTTTGAACATGTTTGATCAAGACCACAATTAGGGACTTACTATATGCAGATATGAAAAAAAGAAGACAGAATAGTTTGTTGAATTAATCTTCAATCAACTCCTTTTGAAGCTTGGTATTATTATTATTTTATTTTTTTGGCTAATGGTTTTGAACTGTAAAGATGTTTTGATTCCTCCTGAGGATCTAGTTGTTTTAACTGTATTTTTGTTCCTGGTTTGTTTTCTTAGTGTCTTGTAAGCTCATGCATGACACAATAATACACATTGATTCATTTATTCTGCTTTATTGAGATGCACCTGTAAATCAATCAATCAATCAGACTTTGTTCATAGAGAACTTTTCATACAAAAGATATGTAGCACAAAGCGCTTTACACCATAAAAGTAGACAAAACAAAGCAAAAATAAAACCCAAAGTCACGCAGATACACACACACACCCGCACACACTCAGTTATAAAGCTTAAAAGAAGGCAACTGAAGCGCTACCTTACTCTATAATTTGCCGTGAGGAAACACCAGGGACTGGATAAAACCAAATAATTAAATGAAATGATAAAAAATAACTAAAATTATACCATAAATATGCTAAGACTAAAAAGATTAAAAGTAAAAATAAATACAAAATAAAATAAAATAATAATAAAAAATTAAATAAACAGTAAAAATCGATAAATGCAATAAAAGGATGGGTAAACTAATAAAATAGTGAAACCTATAAGTAAAATCTAATGAAAAGCTAAAAAGGTGTGTTTTGACTTTGCTCTTTTGTTAAATTGTTAACAGCAATAAGCACCAGTCTCCATCTCCATGCCAGTATCTAATAGACACTAGTTGTGTGTTGTGTGTTGTGTAGAGTGACGTGTTGTGTTGTTGTGTTGCGTCGTCAGGTTCTCCATGAGTCAGCGGTTCTACCCGGTGTCGGCGAGGAACTGGTTCAGTCTGGACTCGGTGCAGCTGCAGGTGAACGAGCAGACGGCCTCGTTCTCCGGCGGCCGCGGCGTCTACGCCCCGGCAGAGTACTCCTTCCACTGCCAGTCGGTCAACAGCTTCAGGGACGCGCTGCTGGTCTGGAACGCCACGACCAGCCCGACCAACACGTCGGCCTGGAGGCTCAACTTCATCGACTTCCAGGTACAAACTCTTCTCACTCGCCAGATAAAACCTCTCTCAGAGTTTTCTTCCTTTTTTAACCCTCTGAGGTCGGTGCCATCCTACATTCTTACGCCGGGATTCCACTGGATGCGGAACGATTCAGAAACGGGTCCGCTACGGAACGGCTGCGTACTCCGACTCCGTCAACTCACACCGGTTCCGTCTGTGATGTTGATTGTTGCGGCTCCGCCGCACAGCGGGAACACGTGATCTCGCGATAAAGCGGGTTGTAGTTTCCATAAAGTGAACCACAAAATCAAAAACAATTAATTTAATCCAGAGGAGGAGTAGAGAAACAACTTGGTGCTGACCTGACTTGATTTTACAATCACTATCTCCTGCTCCATGGTGTAAACGGGGTGAAATGATGTCTGAAAACCTCCGAGCTGCTGACTTCAGGCCGGTCGCTGCCCAAACGTTTTCAGGTGTAAAGCAGGAAACATGCTCCGCTGTAAACACGGTGTATTTTATTTTGAAAATTAACCGGGTGTTTTATTTTGTATTTTGCCCGCGATTTCCTGTCCTACACGACCTGCTCTGTGCTGCTTGATGCGCCGTGCTCCGGCGTCCGGCAAAAATAGAAGCTCTGCGTATGTGTTGCTCCGGCTGCCGGATGCCGGTGCCGTTCCAGACCCACGACGCAGCGGACCCGGAGTCGGTGGACGCTGCCACGGTGATTATAATTAATACGTAACGGCTCCGCCGCCGTACCGGAGCGGATCTGCAGCCGTTCGGCATCCAGTGGAATTTAGGCGTTACTCTTTGACGTCTATCTCCGGAACGCTGAATAATAGGTTTAGCTTTATTTGTTTGGCACAAAAAACCCATGTTGTCAGTCCTGTGTTGTTTGGCCTCGTGCTGGCGGACCACTGGTTTATCCTGTTACATGCAGCGTCTGTCTGTCTGACGTCTGCCCCATTTCACCTGAATGCAACATCAACAATACGTTCAGATATGCAGCTGTATGCAGCTCACTTGGTAGAGCTGCCGCCCCATGTTGAGGCTATAGTCCTCGCTGCAGGCGGCCCCCGGTTCGATTCCCGCATCGGGAAGCCCTTTCCTGCATGTCGTTCCCGCTCTCTGCCTCCCCATTTCCTGTCTCACTCTCCACTGTGCTGTCAATTAAAGGCAATAAAAAAAAGATATACTCTTTTATACTCTTTTCACGTGCTTATAGCTGAGAACTTTCAACTTTGTCTATTTTCTTTTCTTTTACTTTTATTTGCTCTTGCTTTTAACTCTGTTTTTAGTGTTTTGTTTGTTTTTATTCTGTCTTATGCTTCTTTTTTTAATGTTTTGTCTTTAATGTATAAAGCACATTGAGTTGCCTTGGTATGAAATGCGCTGTATAAATAAAGAAGCCTTGTCTTGCCTTTAAACACACAGACAGACGAGGCGAGAGAAATACAGAAGAAATGATAACTGATCATCATCATCGTGGTTGTTTTGTTTTTGTTTTGTTTCTGTGCAGATTCAGGGTTTTGGTTTGGCCAACGGGACGAACTTCTCGTACGCCAGCGACTGCGCCGGCTTCTTCACGGCGGGGATCTGGATGGGTCTGATCACCGGGCTGCTCATGCTGCTCATCTTCGTCTACGGGCTGCACATGATCATGCAGCTCAACACCATGGACCGCTTCGACGACCCCAAAGGGCCCTCGATCTCAGTGCCTCAGTCCGAGTGAAGCATCCGTCGCTGTCTTTCTCTCTCACACACACACACACTTAAAGGATAATTTCCGTTTTTTACAATCTGGACCTTATTTCTAGCATAAACTACGATCATTTCCTCCCCCAGATAACTTTGGTGTCATTACAAGTGGTTGTGATGAAATGAGCTCCAGCCGAGAGGCGCGTATATCCGTATAATGGAGTCTACAGGGCAGCAGAATGCAGCCTCTAAATAACACATTATCTGCAGAGAAACTCCTTCATTTCACCAATATTTAGTTCTGATAGGCTAGTGCTATTCCCCTCTGAGTCCGGGGTTAGCTGTTATCAACATCCGGGGTCTGTAGGTTGACCTACTGACCTCTGACCTGGATGATGTCATCTCTGAGCGCCGCCCGGCTCATTCTGATAATAATCATTCTGCTTTGGCATTCAGGTCCATTTTTATCTCAACTAGCCGGAGCTTTAGTGAGTCCAGGTTGAGGAGAGGAAGCCTGTGGATTTGCTCATTTGGTTCTGACAAGTCAGAAACACGCAGAAACGAACCTACAGACCCCGGATGTTGATAACAGCTAACCCCGGACTCAGAGGGGAATAGCACTAGCCTATCAGAACTAAATATTGGTGAAATGAAGGAGTTTCTCTGCAGATAATGTGTTATTTAGAGGCTGCATTCTGCTGCCCTGTAGACTCCATTATACGGATATACGCGCCGCTCCACTGGGGCTAATTTCGTCAAAACGACTCCAAATAACACCAAAGTTAAGGAGTTTAAGTTTTCCTTTAGTTAGGAAATGTTCGTATTTTATGCTAGAAATAAGGTCCAGGTTGTAAAAAACGGAAATTATCCTTTAAACACACTTAAACACACACACACACACACACACACACTCCTCAGAGTTTCAGTGCCTCGTGGTCGGTCGACCTTGGAGAGTCGCTCTTTGCCACGTAGCTTTAATCTGTTTCGGCCTTTTACTTTTGAAAATATTTGTCCTGTCCTGTGTAGTTTCAGATACTGTAGCTTGATCTTTAAAGGCATATTCCGTACATTTTCACCTCCCGACATACAGTATGCAAAGTACCAAAACAGATGCACCTTTTTATATCTTCATACAACTTGATTTGATTTCAGTGCCTTGTGCCAAAAGGTGTTTCTGTGGTACTGTTGGCCAAACTAAAATCATTTGCACTCTTACCAGAGAATGCCTTCTGTGCTGAAATGAATGTGTCACTGCTGGAAGTTCTGGGACCTCTTCAGACCTCAATGCCTACTTTATTTTAATTTCTTTCTTTTTTTTATTAATGTTTCCATCTCAGCTATAATTTAAAGACTACTGGTGATGAAGTGAATAAGTGCCTGTACATAACGTTTGATCATTTGTGAAGCGTGGCTGTGTGTGAAATGTCTGAATTGTTGCCTTACGGGAGAAGCACGCTAAAGCTTCCTCTTCAGTTTACTTCTGTTTCCGCTCATTGTTCAATCACAGACTGTTTTCTTGACAGGTAATTTATTTAATTTGCTGCAGGATTGTAAACGAGTTAAGTTGTGTCAAACTTATGGATGTGCAATTGCCATGACATTTGAAAAAACATTGTCTTTAATTGCCAATAAAGATATGAATAAATTGTGATTTGTTTAGATTCCTAGTTGACATTTGATTTGTTTTTAATTATTGAATAATCTGTCTGTTTTTTTAATTATATGTTTTTTTTAAGTGAATAATGAATTTGTTGATAAAATGTCAGCTAGCAAATCTGACACTGTGTTCATTCCCTGCTAGGGATGAATAAAGTATTCTCTATCTCTATCTATCTATCTATTTAGTGATTTATCAGAGCTCGTACTGGTAAAAATCCTAAATAAAAAGAACAAGCAAAAAATATAAAGGTATGTATAAAATATGTTCAGTTTGAGAGGACAGAGTGAATGTTTCTATCTGTTATATTAATTGACTGAACATTGAGAAACTTCAATATATCGGTTCATCTCTATTGGGCTTTCCTTCACTTTTTGTTAGTTTGTTTTGAATATACATACATTATTATATTTTATAACAATTTTAGAATTCATATTTAAAATGACTTGAATATGGGACATGTTTCAGACGTGTCAAAAGACAACAAAAGTCCTCATCGGTACTTCATCGAAAGTACTGATATATAATTATATTTAATGTAAACTACAACAATTACAGTCAGTTTTTATGTGAATCGTGATAAACAGGGAAGTCCCTTCAACAAAAAGTCTACGCATGATTAGTTTTTTTTTATTTAAACGTCTTTATTGACAACAAGCAGGCTTGAATACACTTAGAGATGTTTGTATACAACATTAATACACAAACAAACAGTCACACACGCCAGGGGTTGACAGCAAAACAGGAAAAAGAAAAACTAATCAGTGCTACGCATGATTAGTTGTTTTTTTTTATTCAAAACTTTGTTTCACAATACAAAAACAGTTTTTCATGGTAAAATGCAATTAATAAAGCACATTTATATTATACGCCAGGGGGAATTTATAAGTTTACAAAAAAAATTTCAAGTTATCACATATATTGACAGTCTTAATCGCTTTCTGGTTGTTTGAAAATTTGATGGAGGTTATGTATTGCTTGAGCTCACCGTTAAAAGCAGTAAAGGAAGGTTTTTTTTTTTAATGAACTTACATTTGTGATTGTGAATAAGAAATTTTGCCATTAAAATAATAAGGTTGATAATAAAAGTTATGTTAGCTTTTTCCTTGTTTTTTTTCAGGTCATACTCATGATTAGTTTTAAAACGCAAATATACGTTTCTGACGTCAACAAACTACTAATTTGCATAATTTATGCACCAACGCGGTTGCCATCGTTACAAGTGTAAACACGGAGAAGACTCATGAGCGGTTGAGACGACGACGACCTAAACTGTTTGTTTACCAGCAGCGTAGCTTCGTTCTCTCTTTAGTTTTTTGTATTATTTCATTTTCTTTTATTTTAGTTTAGTTTAGTGTTTATTTCTTCCACATGCCTCCGGCCGGCCCCCGCAGGCTGTTCTTCGGCAGCACCCAGGAGAGGAAGCTGTTCCCCGGACACTTCGCTCCGGACCGACTGGGGAACCAGCTGGCCCGGAAGGAGGCGCCGGACGTCGGCCCCGGTTGCTACGACAACGACGAGGTAGCAACCGTTTGTTACGTTAGTGACGCTGCTGTGTGTGTGTGTGTGTGTGTGTGTGTGTGTGTGTGTGTGTGTGTGTGTGTGTGTGTGTGTGTGTGTGTGTTTGCTCAAGATAGATAGAGAATAGAGAATACTTTATTCATTCCTAGCAGGGAAATTCAAGTTAGTCCAGTAGCTCACACAACAATGACACAAAAAAGATGAACACAAAAAAACAACAACATTTTAACAAGTGTTATATAAAACGATTGCAGCAGGAACAAATGATCTAGTTCTGCAGGTCAGGGAGATGAGCCTTTTGCTGCGGCTGCTCCTCTGACCTGAGAGGGTTTTGTGTAGAGGGTGTTGGGGGTCACCCAGGATGGTCTTCAACTTACACCCCATCCTCCACTACCAGCTCCCCCCTCCCACCTCCCCCACCCCCCCATCACAGAGCTACATGTCTAGTCTGTTCCTGTCCCTGACCTTGATGTTGTTACCCCAGCAGACAACAGCAAAGAATGTAACACTTGCAATGACAGGCTGATAAAACATACGCAGCATTACATTACAGACGTCAAAAGACCTGAGTCTTCTTAAAAAGAAGAGCCTGCTTTGTGTCTTTTTGTACACATCATTTGTGTGTACGGACCAGTCCAGCCTGTCATCAAGGTGTACTCCAAGGTACTTGTATGACTGAACCCTCTCAATGTCCACCCCATCCACAGTCACAGGCCATAAGGATCTGTTGGACCTGCCAAAGTCAATAATCATTCCTTTGGTCTTTGATGTATTAAGCAACAAGTTGTTCTTGTTGCACCAGTCTGTGAACGCCCCCACCAGGTCCCTGTATTCATCTTCCTGTCCCTTCTTCACACATGCCTTGTGACGCTGTGTGTGTGTGTGTGTGTGTGTTTGCTCAACGGTTACGTCGTTAGTTGTTGTTTACCCGCCGTGTTTTGGTGTTGTTACAGTTTCTCTGTGTGATTAAAATGAAAGCAAGCATGACAAAGTTACAGGTTGCGTATAATGATGCATGATGATGAAAGAATGAATGAATGAATCGATGGCTGAGTGCCAGTGAAATGTTTGTAAATGCAGGTGTCAACACCTTTAATGCTGTAGCTACTCAGAAAGATGTATAGATTTATGTGTCGGCTTGATGCCTCAGAAAACCAGAGAATTAACAGTCGTTAGTGACGCTGCTGCTGGGCAAAGCAAAAAAAAAAACCAGACACGGGGCGTTGTAAAAGGTTTGACACCAGAAATGATATCTAAGATAGATAGCCTTTCTACTAGCTACTGGAAAGCTACAGGCTGTCTCCAAACAATGCAACACCTATTGTGAAAAACTCCATGTTAACTGACCTGATCAGAAACCATTCTATTTCTGGTCTCCCCAAAGTGAACAGATAGATAGAGAAGACCGTTGGCCACAGCAAGTGGGGCTTTGGAGATAGAAAGGCTATCTTGGACTCAAATGGAAGCTTATGAATTAAGGAAGTTTTCTATATACATGTTAAGCATAGATATTCTCCATAAAGTGCTGAAAAATAATCATTTTCATGAGAATTTGTCAGGCGAACAGCACTTTTTTTTGGTCTTTTTTGGGATGTTGAGGGTGATATCTTAAAATCGAGTTGCAACAAACCCCAGAATCTTTTTTTCCTGCCTCCCCCTATGTGTCAAGATACTCTCTGCCAAATTTTATAGTTGTATGACTATTTATGCCATTGCAGTACCTAAATATTTGCATTTACATCATTTCGCCAGCAAAATGACCCAAGAAAGGGGTTTTGGCCCCTGTTGCTTTCCAGCAGCTAGTTGACCAGGTTGTCCACCCAGGTTTTAATCCTTGAAGTTCCTAGAGATCATTTCTGCTGTCAAACCTTTTACAACGCTCCGTGTCTGTTTTTGATATCAGTGATGTAAATTTCTATCTCGGGTTAGTCTCTTTTATTGTCTGTGTTGTGTGTCTGTTGTTGTGTTATGTCTTGTTGTGTTATGTTTTGCGAGTCCGATATATATATATATAATAATCTCTGTGTTTCTTCCAGTTTGGCACCTTAGTTTATGAACTGGAGAGGAAACCGCAGAGTAATAAAGGATACGGACTCACGGCCAGGACAGCAGCTCGGTTTCCACCCTGTTGTAAGGTGAGTTCAAGAAACCTCGTACTTTTAAAAACTTTCACTGATTTTACACGAGTTTTTTTAAACATGTTTTTATTAAACTTTTTCTTGCAAAGCAGATACAACAGAGACAACATAAAACATAGCACAGCCCATTTGATAAATTTCTCTAGTTTGACTTCTTTTCTATTCTCTAACTTGCCGATACAACTCCATGCAAGTTTAATATAAAGCAGCCGGTGTAATTTAAAAATACCTCTCTAATCTCTAATCTCTACCGTCAGACAGCGACGCCTTCACCACAGCAGTACCAGCAGGACCAAAGCAAGTCCAGACTCCCCCCTCCCGGAAAATCCCCGTTCAGCTCCGCTACAGAGAGGTTCAAACCCCCGGCCTGCTCAGCTGAGGACAGTCCAGGGTAAGATGGAGACTCTCTCACACACAGACACACACACACACAATCAATCAATCAATCAATCAATCAATTCACACACACATTCACACAATAATTTTAGAGCATTGGACTTTAGAGACATCGAGGGAAACGCTGTCTTACACTCAATCATTTGCAATGGGGAAAACACTAGATAAAATCAAGTAAAATAGACAGGTGTAGTAGGATAAAATAGAATAAAAATGGATGAATTACAATAGAATAAAAAAGATAATAATAATAAATAAATACATAAAAAAATAAAATAAATTAAAGGCATACGCCAACATTTTTTTTTTCGTGTCTTGCCTCACTCCCGAGTCCATGACCAGCAGATAGACACCATCCTTTCGACTGTGCGTGCAGTAACAAGGGAGATAGAGCCGTATCGCCCGTAATTAGCTTAGCTCAAACACTGGAAGTGTATAGGTAGTGTTAGCCTGCCTCCCACCTAAAGTCGCTAATTAGCTTAGCTCAAACGCTGGAAGTGTATAGGTAGCGTTAGCCTGCCTCCACCTAAAGTCGCTAATTAGCTTAGCTCAAACGCTGGAAGTGTATAGGTAGCGTTAGCCTGCCTCCACCTAAAGTCGTTAATTAGCTTAGCTCAAACACTGGAAGTGTATGGGTAGTGTTAGCCTGCCTCCACCTAAAGTCGCTAATTAGCTTAGCTCAAACGCTGGAAGTGTATGGGTAGTGTTAGCCTGCCTCCACCTAAAGTCATCAGAGAAACTCTTCAGCAACTCTAAACGGAAACCAGCGGGCCGATCTTCGTCTCAGAGCTGACAAAACCCTCCGGTAAGGCATCTTGAGCGGTCAAATGCCGCTAACGGGACCAGATCGGTCAAAACAGAGGGTTCAAGCAAAGACGCTTTATTTTGGTTCAAGCTAGCTACATCGAGGGTAGGTTAGCTTCCTGTTTCAAAGTAAAAGCACAAATTCTATCGTCATGGTTTTCTGTATGTAAAGGGCAACGAGTGTTTTATTTTGTGAAAGTAACCGGAAGCAGACAGGGTAGCCGGTGCAGAGACCTTAAAACACACACACACACACACACACACACACACACACACACACACACCCCCCTCGGCCCTGACAGAGGCTTGTTGTGCTGCAGCCCCGGCGCCTACGGCCACGGTGCTCAGACCAACAGGAAGGTGAGCTGGCCCATGTGCTTCGGCAGCCCGGACTGGTGCAGAGTCAGACTGCCTCCGCTGGAGAAGAAGTCGCTCCGGGTGAAGGTGGGTGCAGCTGCAGCAGCGGCAGCGGTGCACTGCAAAAACTCAACACCTTACCAAGAATATTTGTCTCATTTCTAGTCAAAACAAATCTCATTCTACTTAAAATAAGACTCATCACATTAAAAACACTTTTTACTTCTTTCAAGCAGATTTTCACTTGAAATAAGTAGAAAAATCTGATAGTGGAGCGTCTTGGATGAGAGGTGAAACGTCTTCCTAGACAAATAACCAAGTCCAGTTGCATTCGATTTAAATTTCCTTGAGATAGTGGAGCAAGTTTTTCTTTCTTATTACAAACACAAAAAACTTGTTTTCACTGGCAGATTTTTCTACTTATTTCAATTGAAAATTAGTTTGAAACAAGTGAAAATGATCTAAAAACAAGTTAATTTTTAGGTAATGAGTCTTATTTTAAGTGAAAAGAGTTTAGTTTTGACTAGAAATGAGACATTTTGACAAGAAATAAGACAAATATTCTTGGAAAGATGTAGAGTTTTTGCAGTGTGACGGTGACGGTGATGATGATGATGATGATGATGTTTTGACTCCCAAATGTAAAAAGTGAAAACCGAGAGGACGCTCAGTGTCTTTCAATGTAAAACAAGCGATGCAAAACTTGACTGAGACGTTTTATTTGTTCAGTCGGACTGAAACAGTGAAGAGAGACTGACTTTCACAGAGACAATGACCTGGATCTCTTAAAGGGACAGTCCAACGTTTTATTAAAATGTGTTGAGTTAAAAAAATAAATCTAAAGCTGATTTGACACTTTATATCTTGTGTATTTAATTAATGCAAACCCAAAGGTGTAAAATGACATGTTGTGGTTTCACACAGTGTAATGTGTGTGGGATGTGTGTTGGCCACGAGCAGTGACTTCCTGTTGTGTTGCCAGGCGACCAGCAGCGAGTCCTGGAAGCAACAACACAGCACCTGCAGCGTGTGTGTAGATTAAACAAACAAGAGACAATCTGTTGATTAAAAACTCAGAGCTGTGCTGTCTAACACTGTTTACATGGCAAGGTCATCCTGTGGATGATGTTACATTATATTACATTATATTTCGTCAATATATTGAATGATATATGATAATATATATTGACTAAATATCAGAAACACCTCTTTGTATTTGTATGAGGCGTAAAGGTGAATCAATATTTCTCTGAAACAGCTTCAAACACAGAACTGCAACTTTCATGACTGAGGGTTTATTGCATTTATTTTTTTATATTTTATTATTGTTTTTTTTTTATTATTATGGATTTGTGGATACTTTATTGAAATTGTTTCTATTTCATTCTTCTTATTCTCCATTTGCACTCATATGAATGCTGCTATAGCACAATCATTTTCCAGCCTGGCATGAATAAAGTATATTAACATCTCTATTAGACTGCATCTACCTAATTAACTGGTAGAAACTGTCTGTTGTGCAGTTTTAGACCCAAAACCCATTTAGATCAGTGGACAGTGTTTCTCTAATGCTGAACTGTATAATAGTTATAGTCTATATTTCTATTTGACAGGATGAATTCATCTCATCATCTTCATCTCCTGCTCTTGTGTTTCTCTCCAGATGAACAACGAGAAGGAGTTCCTGAAGCAGAGGAGCAGAGTGGCCTACCTGAGTTTGTACTATTGACTCTACAGCTGAGGGATGGAAACACACTCAGGCCTGTGATGATCAGCTGTCCACACAAACACGCTGACGTCTCAAGAGTTTAAAAAAAAAAAAGAAACTTATTTTTCTTTATTCACAAAATGACTGGAGTTCTCTCTCTTTTTTTGTATATTAGACTATGATGTCGTTTGCAAAATGATATCACACAAACTTTTTTTTAAACAAAGCGAGTTCCTTCTGAAGGAGAAAAAAAAAAGACCACGTTGTCCTCGCTGGCCGTCGCCAAGGGAACGACGCCCGAGGGAGGAAGCGTGGAGTTCTGGATCGTCCTGAAGGAGCAAAGACGGAGGCAGGAAGTCACTGAACCGAACGGCATCGTATCTACAAATCACGGTTAAAGGAGTTTCAGTTTCAGTTTAGTTTATTTGAAAAGGGACAATGCACATTAACAAACATTGTATGAAAAAAACACAGAAGTAAGCGATATTTCTGTGTTAATCTAAGTCTTAAATAGTTGTATCTTCCGACAGCAATCACTTCTATAGAGTGTTTGGTCTGAAACACGGGTCTGTCAGTCACTCTGCTCTGCTCTGAGCCGAGGAGAAAACTTTCCTTGTATCCTACAACCTTTATCCAATGAGGAGAGAGAACGGCATAAAGGGGCAGTCCTCTCTGTGTGTGCAGCCAAGGGATGCGCCTGAATGTGGTGACGTAGGGACGAGGACCAATAGATCCATGACGAGGGCGGGGGCTGCTAACTCCATCTGCTGACAAGACGTTATGGTGCGTTCGGGGCAACTCGTAACTCGTGTTTTTCCGACCTGTGAAGTGGTACCAGTTCGATCTGGTACGAGTTCACGGGTCAGAAGTTACGAGTGGCCGTTATAGTGACTTTCACAGGTAAAACAGGTCGGAGAAACACGAGTGGGTTGCCTGGAACGCTACAAAGTCGTAAGTCGTGACTTGAAGCTGTAATTTACGGTTTCAAAAGCCTGCCTGGAACGCAGCATTAGCGAAAACGACCGGATCACTTACTTCTGCTTTAAAAAGCTAGTTTTCATCGATTGTCCCTTTGCCAGTTTGTACAAGGCAACTTTTAAAAAGAACAACAAGGGAATAAAATATTGTACCACATAGGGTATAACACATACACATACTAACTGTCTGTAAATAAATACATAATAAATACACATTTAGACAACAATAACAACATCAGTGCTCACATCTTTGGGTGTCTAGAAGCCGGTTCGTAACATTTGCTTGGAACGAGTGAAATGATGGAGATTCTCTGATCGATTGTGGCGCTGAGGTCCGTTGATGTGATGCTTTAAATGAGAATACTCTGTGTCGAATATGCAGCAAGTAATGTGCATTAAAGGGACAGTTCAACATTTTAGTCAGATCCTCCTCTCACCATAACCCCTATAGTCATATCAAACTCATCAAATACACAATCCAACAACTCCACAACGCTCTGGTGGACAAGTTGTGAGCTGCACATTCACCACGCTATGAGATAATAACACAACGTTACCACACAGAGTTGTTTTAGAGGGAAATGCAGCCGGAACTACATTCCAGACAGACACGGCTGCTGCTGGGCGGAGGGATATCAGAAGAGAAAGTAGTTCAGAGTATTTGCTCCATGTGTCGTAATGTTACATAATGTTACATGATTATTATCTCATAGCGTGGTGAATGTGCAGGTCACAACTTGTCCACCAGAGCGTTGTGGAGTTGGAGTGAACTGTCCCTTTAAACAGATAATACAGTGGCACCAAACATCACTTTTAACTTTATAAAAGAATGTGTTTAATTTCCTAAAAAAAATAGTAAACTACTCAAATTCAACTCAATGACCTGTAAAACAGTTTCAACTATAATATGTTTAACACATATTCTTCTATTATTAAAGATCCTATGAACTCAAAGTAAAGTAACTCACACTGAGCTCATCTTAAATCTTAAATAACAGAAGAACATGTATCAGACATATTACTGTGTTTTTGGTGCTGGAGCATCAAACCTTCTTCCCCTTCACTTTGATGCCGGCCTCTAAAAGCACTAATGAGATAAGATTTGGTTGGAGAATCCCGTGTCAGACACACAAAAGCCTCATTATGAGCGTCTACACTGGGGCTCAGTGCCAGGAATTCACATCCCTCTTTTTCCCAGGAACTCTCTCCAAACACTGAAACCCTGCTGCTGACTCCTGCTGGGAGAGAGAAACACCATGGAAACCAGGGATTTGAACAGGAGTGGACAGGTTTTCTGTCCATCTTCGTCCAGAAAACACATGTTCCTTCTTCTGTTCTGAACTCAATGACACAACCCAGAGATGGGGACTCGAGTTTGCGACTCGAACTCGAGTTGCACTACAGAGACTTCAGACTTGACTTGGACTCATGCCCTAAAGACTTCAGACTCGACTCGGACTCGTGTTTTGAGACTCGTGAACAATCATTATTTTTTTGGCTCGTGCCTCCCTCCTGACAAGACGACCGACAATCTTTTTTTCTTTTGTTTTGCCGTTAACACACACTAGCGGAGCAGCGCCACATGACCGGTAACGTTATTCAGATGGAGGTTAGATCTTCATATTGAACTCCTACAGAGTGCAGCCAGACACCAGTGTCTAAACAGAGAGGAGCAGCAGAGCTCCTCTGACAGCGCAGTCAGCTGCTGCTGGTGAGTGACAGGTGACTGTGAACCGGATTTTTTTTTTTTTTTTTTAATAGCGGCACCGTCCGTAGAGACACAACGTCCGTTTGTTGTCAGACCTTCCTTAACGGGGACTAGCTGCTGCATAACTGGCACATATCAGGCTACTGTAGGCTAAATCCTCCTGTTTATTTATGTTTTTGCTGCGAAATATGACTGAAGGCATGTAGGCTATGTATGGAAGTCTGTACGTGTCGACACGCCCCCATGAGTTGACGGAGCTAATTAAAAAAATAATAACAACCAGTTCTTCTCTCAGAAACATGCGGTTCCAGAAAGGTTTTGCTGCACATAAAGATGTGAACTATAGGTACCATACAGATCTAATGACCTATAATTAACAGCCTAAATCATTTTCCATGTTGTTCATCTGGGTTTTCTGAATTCAACAAAGCAAAAAAAAAGAGAAAAGGCCAGTGCAGAGGGGCAGAGCAGCCTTGATTCTTTCTTGACTCAGAATACAGTTTCCTTTAAAGGAAAGCTTTCATTGTGTGTTTTCTTCATATTGCATTGCAATATCCTGTTTAAAGTGATCATATAATAAACAACTAATCAATACTATATAGATAAAGGAGTGATAATAACCTACAGTAAATGCTTTGAATCTCTTAGATATAGCTGTGCAGTATCCTTAGTAGACCGGATAGCAGCAGATGATAAAGGGTCATTACAACCAGAAGAGACAGGAGACTTTTATTTTTTAGAGACTTGAGACTTGACTTGGACTCGTGACCAAAGACTTGAGACTTGATGAAGTCTCACCCCTCAAAGACTTGAGACTTGACTCGGACTCGTGACCAAAGACTTGAGACTTGACTTGGACTTGCAAAAAAAGACTTGTGAACATCTCTGACACAACCACACGACTGTTGTGGTTCAATGAAACTGGTTTCTCCCAGTCTGATTTTAGAAGCAATGCTGAATGAGCTGAAGAAATTGTTGAATCAAAGCTAAATCGGCTCTAACCGGTCCAAGTGGTTTCTTTTTGTTGATCATTTCATCTGTGTTAAAGCCAATGGAATGAAACTCCAAAGCCCTTTGAACTTTTAAATTTGACTGCACCACAACAACTTTACATGTTTAAACTCCCCCTTGCCTTCACAGTAATAAACACCTTGTCCTCTAACATTGATGTAGTACAGCACTCTGTCCAGCAGGCGTCGCCAGAGAAGCCTCATGGTTCATCTCATGGATGTATTATATTCTTATCTAGTAAGACAATGTGGGATTTTTATTTCTTAGGGCCACGGGGCAATAATAATAATACAATAAAAAAAGAAGCATTTTAAAATAATGAAACAGATCATTTAAAATCGAAGAGGAAATAACAACATGAATTTACTGTGTTTCAATCTGTAACCCTAAATATTGTATATTTACAACATTTTTAACTAATGTTTTGGTATTTAAAGTGCATTTTAATCAATGTTTTACCACTGACGGTGTGGTTCAGCACAGGTGCACGTTGTTGTGTGACATCAGTTTAACCGTGGAACTGGTCCATGTTCAGACCAGTTTTAACCTCCACTGGTTCCAGTTAAACAGCTGAACTGGGGCATGAATCTCCTCAGTGTAGCTACTGACTCTGGTTCAGGAGGAGAAAACAACAGAGAAAAGCAGAATCCAACGACATCCATCAGAGCTTAGAGAGAAACCAGGGTTCTTACGGATCCTTAAAAAGTCTTAAAAGGCATTGAATTAATTAATCTAAAAACAAGGCCTTAATTGGCATTAAAATGTCTTAAATCAATTTTTCAAAAGTCTTAAAAATGTTAACACTTGGTAAGTGGGATTTTATGATTATAATTAGTCTCAAATCTCAAAATAATTGGTAACATTCTGACATGAGAAGTTAGTGGCGGCCGTCAACGCTAAATCTCTCACCGCCACCAGCTCCCGAGTCAGTTTTTTTTTTTTTTTCAGACTTTTTATGCATTTATTTTGAAAGGACAGCTGCGGAAAACTCACGCAAGTTTGTAGTTTTCACCAAAGTCCGTACTTTTAATGGAAACACACAGAACTTAAATTTCTTTTAATGCGCATTTCCCAGTTATTTGAATCACTTTGGATGGAAACATACACTATCAACGAGCAAACGTGTCCTTTTTAGTTTATCATCTCCTCTCCACAACTATACAGCTGTTAAATGATGTCACCCCCCCCCCCCCAAATAATTCATGTAGCAGTCACTTTACCTTGGACCACATAGGAAAGTGGGTAAAATTGTCCCTAACCCCATGTATGTGGTGACGTTTTTTGTTGTTGTTTTTTTGCATTTGTGTTTAATGTGAAGTCGGTCTTAAATTTAATTTCAAGTGGCATTAAAAACGTCTTAAAAAGTCTTAAATTAAACTTGGCTTAAGCTGTAGGAACCCTGGAAACATTCACACTGATGATCAACGATCCGGATCTGACCCAGGATCAGCTGGTCCCTCCCTGGCCGAGGCCTCGTCGCTCCATCCAGCTGACCTCAGGACTTTAGCCACTAACTTCTAACTGCAGGGGGCCCAGACCTTTGTTGATGGACCTTTTCCTTTTCTGTCCAATAAAAGCAATGTCAAAAATGAAAATGAAATAAATATATTGTTTAAAATATAACATAAAGTGTCATCTGTAACTTTATGTCTTTTGGAGATCATTTTGTGACGTCCTTTAGTTACACACAGTGTAATCCCCAATATTTCCTGCTATACCCTAAAGTATAGCTATACCCTAAAGTCCCCCATTATGAAAGAATTTCAAATTCTTTCTTTCAAATTTTCAAATTAAACAGCAGAAGCTGGGCTACAACATGTAAAAACCATGTTTATATGACCCTAACGCAGCCCAAACAAACAACTAAACATCAAACTTCATGAAGCACCTCTGTGTGGACCCAGTCACCACATTTCTGGCTCGTATACGACTGTACATTATGCAAAACACATCAGCTACCGCTCATCTGAAAGAGCCGCTACAAAGATTGGAACGACGCATAGCAGCCGCGGCTACACAGAAGCAATGAATGAGCTGTTAATCTCTCGAATCAACCAATCCGCTGCAGAGATAGAGCCAGGCGTAACTGCAGCAGGTCAGTGCAGCTTTAGGCAGAGGGACACAGCGGGCCTAGAAACTAGTTGTTTAGTCCCGGTTGATTCTTTTTCAGTTAGTTTATGCAAATTGTGTGAAAATAAAGATTAAACAATGATTTATAGTGGCAGGTGGTTCCAAGCTGGGACAAAAATGGACATTTTGGAAAGCTCGCCTGAATATTTTGTAGTAAAATCTCAATAATTTTGTTCTGCTTCACTTTATCAGAATCAACCACTGCAGAGACAATGTTCATACATTGTACAATCATTTGATAGAGGTTTTGAGCTTCATTAGCATCATTCTGAAGGACACTCATCTAAAATAGGATTTTTTTTAATTCATTTTTTTCAGTGTGCCATCTTCATTTACTCTTCACCAGTAACACATATACTGACATTTACACATCTCAGAAATTTCTCATTTTTTCCCCCTTTACTATGACACCAAAAGTATTCAAATAGACCTTGTGGTTGCAGAGATAGACTCATTTTATTATGGATGTGCAATTTTCGAGAAAAGGCCTAGAGAATAGGCTGGTTTTTAACACGTTGAGCTGCAGTCTGAATGAGTTTGTAGTTGTAGTTCTTTTATTCCACCAGCAGGTCGCGCATTCCTCACACTGAAGCGCCGCTGACGCTGTAGTTCCTTGATTGATTGAATTTATTTATTTAAAACAGGGACAATGCACAAAAAAAAAAACATTAATCTTGTAAAACAAGAAGAGATGCTCTGAGCCAGGTTATAGCAGCAATTGCTAATGTTTCTTTCTTGCTTGTTTCCCTGCTGGTCTTTTTTCTTTCCTTCACTGATGCGGATGAAGACAGACCATAATACATCCATGAAGACAGACACACTAATGAGAAGAGAGCAGCATGCTAATGCTAATAACTAGACACTAAGAGATTAAAACTTTATTTCGTCTTGAGTTATTGATCCCGGGAGGTTTCCGCGACCGTGAGGAGGTTTTTGTGGTGCCGGACATCACCGCGTTGTTGGGCTTTCTTCAAGAGAAAAACTCCAGGTGAGTAGTAAGTAACCATAGTAACCATTAGCGCTTAGCCTAGCATGCTAGCGGCTGCCGACCACGGCTAATTACTCACTCATTTCATTAATAAATCATTATTATGTGTCGTCATGTTTCTGAGAAAATATTTAAAACCAACCGGAGGTAAGTTATGTAAGATTGTGTAGCTACTGATTGTGGTTAATTTTGTATTTTTGTGTGGAAAATGTCTGTGCTATTGCTAAATGCTAGCTAATGCTAAACAGCTAAACAAGCTGGTTTTGTGAGCTAAAACACATGCAGTTATGTGCATTTGAGTTATTGAGGGACAGTAATTCAATTATTCATTCTCAAACATGATTTATATGTGATTTAATTCATATTATGTGTGCACTATGTGGTGGTAAAAGCTAAAAACATTTCATAATACACACTTTTGTGTGTGTGTTGGCTGTTTAAAAATTCATTTATAGCTGTATATGATACATTGAATGTGAATGGTCAAGTCCATTGATTTAAGATTAAAAAAAGAGAATAAATACTGTACAGTTTATTTAGATAAATGTATAAAAAGAGATAAAGAGATTAATAATAGATATAAAACTGCTTCTCTATGCAGGTTGGTTTTTTTTGGTGTATGAATCGACTCGAGCCGAGGAACGTGGAGCAGGATGTGACGTCGGAAACAGCTTCATCGTGCATCTGGAGACAGAACATCTATTACATCATACAGATAAGACACACAATCACACTACCCGGGTAGATGAACAATTACCGTATTTTCCGCACTATAAGGCGCACTTAAAAGCCTTTAATTTTCTAAAAAAACGACAGTGCGCCTTATAATACGGAGCGCCTTATATATGGATCAATTGGTTAATTGGTTGATTCATACTCAGCTCCATCTAGGGGATGCATAACGTAACCCCAGTTTGACTGCAGTATCTTCTATTCTACCGTAGATGACCAAATAGTCGCCCGCGTGCAAATACGCGCCTGTGCTCTAATAGCCGCCGGGGTCCGAGCTCATTTGGCATAATAAACGCCGGTTCAATTAAACGCCCGGGCAATTAAGTGTTTACCATAGTCTTGCACAGAAAACAAAAGTTTTTTTAACAGCGTATCACCGGCTCTCACTTCTTCTGTCAGTCAGCCCCTCCTCCCGCTCTCTCTCTCTCGCATGCAGGCGCACGCGCCCACACACACACACACACAGACACAGGCGCGCTAGACTGAGGGATATAGGGATATAGATAAATGCGCTAATGTACAGTGTTGAAATTACCGCGATCGACCCCCCCTTCCGTTATCATTCATAACACTGCTCTGATCAGCTCCCTGTGTCGCGGTAACACAGACAAACTGTCTTTGTATTTATTGTCTGATGTCAATAAAGATGCGTCGGGGAAAAAAGTAGTTTTGTTCCAGTGGTCCTATGGTGACCTCCTTGTTCTTTGCATGATGGTCTGGTGCTGCTCATTGCAAAAATAAATTGTAGCCTGTTGCAAATACGCGCCTGGTTCTTATAAACGCCTGGGCTCCAAGTCGATTTAGCATATTAACTGCTACTAAATGGTCATCTACGGTATGCGCCTTATAATCCGGTGCGCCCTTTATATGAAAACAGTTCTAAAATAGGCCATTCATTGAAGGTGCGTCTTATAATCCGGTGCGCTTTATAGTGCGGAAAATACGGTACACCACCATACATTAATGGACCAACACACAAACTGTGGACACTGACTTAATTGGACATTTGACTTTATTTCTGGACTTTGTTTTATTATTATTTTGGGCCCACATTTTTTCTATTTCATTTGCACTTTGAACAGCATTTTTCCAAGCTGTAAATTTGTTAATGTTGTTGTTCACAACTGAGGTTGTTAAATGGTAAATTCCAGGTTGATTTAACTGGGTTTTTGATACATAGAGAAATATTAATTCAGTCATAGCTGAACTATCTCATTTGTTGCAGTTGAAGAGTGGCTTTTCTGCCAATAAAGAATAATTTTGTTACTCTTTTTCAAACTGTTGCACATGTCATATATAGTGTATCCTCCCTGAGCGAAACTATATCTTCTGATTTGGCCTAAGTTTAAAGTACATGATAGTCACCTTAGCTCATGTACAGTAGACATCCGTTACAATGTCATCTTCCACTTAATGAGCTGTTCACTTTAAAGGGAAACTTCGTTTTTTTTCAACCTGGGCCCTGTTTTCATATGTTTTTCTGCAAACGTGAGTGATGGATAATACTTTTATTGAGGTGGCTGCAGTATTGAGCCGGGCAGGCAGCCTGCAGCCCAGCTAACGCTCTTCAACGGGGCAAGTGGCTCCCGTCAAAGTTCGCCCTATAAACCTGCATTTTCTTCACACTGACAGGCTCAGATAGTTACAGTGAGAGTCCGACAACATACTAGAAAGGAGAAATGAACGTATGTTTTTAGCGCGTCTCTTCTTTGACTGGCAGTAGCTCACTGCAGACCCTGTGGTCGGCACGGCGACGGCGCAGTGCATCCACAGGAGTGTTAGCATCCACTTGTAGCACAGATAACTGTTAGCCCTAACTTGTGAAAGCTCTGTGAAAGCAGCGCTAAGAGCAGCTCAACATTTTGTTGTTACAATCTGGAAATGCTCCGGTCGTCTCTCTTCACCTCAGTCAGGTAACAGTATTCCCCACCGGTGTTTTGCCGCGAGTTATCGCGAGATTTCAGAACAAGATTTCCGGCGTGGTGAGATTTGGACACAGATGACAACAAACAGCGACCTCCAGCTAAAGGGAGAGACATATGTTCATTTCTCCTTTCTAGTATGTTGTTGGACACTCATTGTAACAATCTGAGCCTGTCAGTGTAAAAAAAATGCACGTTTATAGGGCGACTTTGACGGAGCCACTTGCCCCGTTGAAGAGCGTTAGCTGGGCTGCAGGCTGCCTGCCCGGCTCAATACTGCAGCCACCTCAATAAAAGTATTATCCATCACTCACATATACAGAAAAACATATGAAAACAGGGCCCAGGTTGAAAAAAACCTAAGTTTCCCTTTAACAGACATTTGGACCGGGGAGGACAAACTTTTGCATGATGTCACTGAATATTACATCCACTCAGTATTTGTCAAGATATTTGACTGAAAAACATGAATCTCATGCAGCACCGATGGAAAAGCAGAACAATACTGACCCAACATGTACCTGAGTCCTCGGCCTGGTTGTGTTGGGTTGTCGACACCAGAGAAAGTGTGTGTGTCTGTTTGTGTGTGTGTGTGTGTGTGTGTGTGTGTGTGTGTGTGTGTGTGACATGAGTTTGGGCCAAAGTGACGACAAACCAAATAATGAGGCTAAAAACAACAAATACAAACAACCAAAGCTGCATTACAGTGAAATGATGCTGTTTGTTTCTCTTGTATTTTGCCTCGGGGCCTGACAGGTCAGTCCACACAGGAGATTAATAGTAAAATGTCAATAACTGATGTAGAACTATGTAATAAACCCAGTTGGCCCCGGCTCTTCTGGAGTCTCACCTGGTCCTCAGCAGTGTCCTGTGCCGCGAGGCCTTCAAAGGCTCCGCAGGCTGCTGTCAGGCTCTGTGACCTTGTGTGACCTTGTGAAAATGCAGAGAGGATCCATCAGAGCAGCGGCCGAGGCCTTTGGCAAACAGGAGGTCAAACGTGCTCCGGGTCCGGTTCAAAGCCGGCGTCGCGTCTTCTCGTTGATCCTGGACCCGTTTACTTCTCCACTGGTCTGAAGAACTGCGTCGCCTCGACAGCATCAAAGTCTCCCTGTGTGTTGACCAGCCAGGCCATGTCTTTTATCTGTGGAGATGGATGGAGGATGAGTCTGAGTTAGGGGTGTGACGATACACTAATCTCACGAGACGAGACACGATATTGGCTTCACGAGAACAAGACGAGACGAGATTTTAAGAAAGCTACAATGACAAAATGTATGACTGGACCAACAGACTTTTATTTTTGCATTTTGAAATGTTTTATTTTGTTTAATTATAACTCTTTACATGCATGATGTAAGCAAGAGCTTTTAACTTCATCTTCCACAAATTGAAACTAAAACTAAAATTTACAAAAGTTAAAGCAATACTTAAGAACTTTCAATTTTGGTTGAGTTTGGCGGCACCAGTGGCCCAAAGTGGTAGTGTTTTGCCTGAAGGAAGACTCCATTTCCCATGAGCACTAGCGTGTAGCGCCGTAAACATCCTGATCTCCCGGTGCATGGAAATTAACAGAAGACGTCCAAACTAAGTTTCTGTTACCAGCGGATCATTTCTCAGTAAACACACATACACAATCTGACAGAAAGGTGCCGCATTGCTGTTCCCTCCTCGTCGTGACTCGCTAAAGTGAAAGTGAAACTTAAGTGAGAGCCGGATTCCTGCCATGCTCCTCAAAGCTGCTTAGTGCCAGTGAAGGAGATACAGACCATAATGATACAGACCCTTTCAGGCCATGACAGTCGAGTTTAATCTCGCGAGATCTCGTCACACCCCTACTAATCAGTGAAAACAACTTCACAGCAATGTTCGACCCCATGCCAGATTTACTTAACTCCAAGGAGGACACTCAAGGACTCAAAGACCAATTCAAGGACTTAGTCAAGGACTCAAGGACCAATTCAAGGATTCACGGACCAATTCAAGAACTCATTCAATGACTCATTCAAGGACTCAAGGACGCATGCTACGGCTTTGCAAGTTTCAACATTGCCTAATTTTGTCTATCAAAGGAACAACAAGGAGTTTCTATTTGGTCATAAAAAGTCTGATATTAATGTGGATGAATCTCCGTTACCACTTGTTAATGGTCCATTTTAGATAAATCTATGGTTTTGTCTCTATGGTTATTTTGTTATTATTAGTGGTGGTGGAAATGCTGGGCGAGCCGACCAGCGTTTCCTTACTTTCGGTTTCGTGGCGAGTCATGAGAATAACGCCGCCGAATCTCCGTTTATGGTGGGAACTACGACGGTATGTGATCGTCTTCCAACCTCTGACTTTAATTCTTGATGAATGAAAACATGAGTCTGTCTTGCGCCGGTCAAAGAATTTCCCAAACTCGTCGTTGTCCCTTTAAAAAATTGCCCAGCCCCGACCACGACCATTGCTGCGCAGCAGCTTTAATTTAGTTTTTTACTGAAGCACAGCGTCTTTTTCTCTCTCTGTCTAGCAGCAGAGTTCTGCAGAGATGAGTTTAAAACGACTCAAAACCAGAGAGAGGATGATTTTCTGGACCAGACCAGACCGCCCCTCCTCCCCCCTGCAGCATGACATCATCAGTGTGGGAGGAGCCACGACAGGATTGCCTAAACCCAACCAATGGGACAATTACACTTCTCGCTTAAAGTCACAACTCAACTTCTCACTCAAAAATAACCAAATATGCCAAGTCACTCACAACTCCACTTCCAGGTATGGGAACAAAAATTGCATGTTCCCTGGGTCCTTTTGGGGAAAAGCGGGGAACATAGGGATGATCCCGCAGAAACTGAGGCTCTACAGAACTTTGAACAAACTGCAACTTACAAAAATGGTCACTATCAAGTTGAGTTACCATGGCGACATGACAAACCAATGCTCCCAGACAACTTCAGGGTTGCAAAAAGACAGTCTGAAAGCCTCAAGAGGAGACTAAAGATGGATTTGTCTTTGTACTCTAGATACAATGATGTCATCACAGATTGTCTACAGCAGTGGTTCTCTCCCGGGGGGGGCGCGAGCACAGGACGGGAGGGTGGGGGTCATCCACCAGTCGGTAATTTCTCCCGCTGATCACGGAAGGAAAAAAGTAATAGTAGTAGTTTTTGTAGGGGATATTTTTTGCAGTATCTGGCAACCCTGGCATGCCTGCGCGTATGAGCCCGGTAACGTGACTCAGTCACTTTCTGGAGGTGGTGATACGCCAAGTAGCGTTGGGTCTCCTGTCCAGAGACATATATTCTTTATGCTCCTGCCGCTGTCGGCACAAGCTCACCTGTTGGTCTGAGTGGACATGGCGGCGCGCATCCGGTTTCCCGTGCATGTCTGCGGTTCACCGCTCCGCGGACATGCCCCCCCATAGCAGAGGAAACGGGCCCTTGAATGGCTGGTCCAGATCCCTAGATTTAGGGCCAATTCCAATTCTCATCTTAACCCTCAAACCCAACCCTTAATTTTAGTAGCCCTCAAAACCAAGTGTTAAGGGCTATTTTGTGACTTAGAAATGGGACACCCCTTAAATGCAGATACGTCTGAATCATAGACTGTAAAAAATATGGACATAGCATCCGTGACGTCACCCATTGGTTTTGGGGAGTCATTTTTGTGACTCCAATATGGCGGCCTGAACAGCGCCATGTTGGATTGGCCGGCCGAGAACCCGCCCACTGGCCTCAAAGCAGCGGTCTCCGGACCTGTCACTCAACGTTTCCGCGCCCTAATTGGTCAGAGTTTTAACCTAATAACAGTAAAACAGTAGAGTTAAAAAAAAATCACCCCCCTCAGAGTGTGTGCGGGGGTAGAAACTATCGATTGAGACCAAAAAACGTGCTGATACCAGGCTTTGATCATGTTTATTGAGGATGTAAAGTCGGCGATTTTAACATGGGGGTCTATGGAGAATGCTGCTTTCTGATACCAGCCCCCAGAGGAAGAAGAGGGGATTGCAGTTTTTTGAACTTCACTTCTCAGACCGACACCTGCCCCCTTGGTCTGAATCAGGGCCCGCGTTGTCTCTGTTGTCCCTGAAATAAAACATATTTTTTATTTTTATAGCCTATTTGCACTGTTAACCCGTCCACTTTTAAAAGGAGTCATGTAATTTAAAACAGGATGGCGGAGCGAGCCGAGCCGACACTCTGTAGCCTGTGCTGGTGAGACTGGGCTATAGAGCACCAGCCGCTCTGCTTCATCCCCGGGGTTTTTGCAGCTCGGAGCCGATCACAGGACGGGTGGAGGACCGACAGACTGGCCCATTCTGCTACGGTCTTATGTCTCAAGAAATACGGTGTCAAGCCACAGCCGCTACAAAGTGGGGCTTCTCCGCGGCGGAGGTCCGTTGTAAGACGCCGAGGCAGACTGGCATCTCGCTGCTCTCCGTGGTCCTGATGCGGCACAGGTGAGACCGACATGCCCTGTCTGCGTCAGCCGACTGACCATCACACTCCGCCCCGGACGGCTGTGGCACGACACGGTGTTTCTTGAGACAGGACGGCCGACCGACCGACCGACTGACCCCTTCCTAACTGGCTCCAAGATGCAAAACCCCCGCAGGTGAAAGCGGATGTAACGTAGCAACACTGGCCGGTGTCAAAATAAAAAAATAAATGTTATGCAACAATGACATAAATAATCCATAAAATGGGCCTAAACTAAGATAATACAATGGTTTTCGTAATATTTATATCTCTATTAACAAAGAAAATACTTACATTTGTTGCTCGCTTTCTTTGCAGCTTTCGGTTTGGTTAAACTACGCAATGCATTCTGGGTAGCCCTTGCTCCAAGGGGTGGTGTCGGAAAATCTCAATATTGAGTGCGATACAGTCCTTAAACTTGCCCCTCAACTTAATTTTTCTGAGAACTGGGACAGCACTTGCACTAGCGGGAGTGCACATTTTTGAGATTGAAGGTTAAGATTGAGGGTTAAGCAAGGAATTGGAATTCACCCTTAAAATATGAGACTTGTTTCTGCTCCCCACTAGACCCGTTCGGAGTTCAGTTTAAGTTTCATGCACTCCAGCCATTCTTGCCTTGTTGCCTACAATGATAGGAACCTCAATGGCCAACTGCATTGAACTAGCTTTGGGGGGCCCCCAGCTTGGAAAAGGTTGAGAACCCCCGGTCTACAGCAAGGCATCTGTGAGGATGTAACAGAACACCTGGGCAGAAGAACATCCAGAGACTGTGAAATACTATACGCCACATCATGCTGTTCTCCGAGAAGATAAACACCATTGAGAGTAGTATTTGATGCATCATCACATGAGGAAGGTTGCCCCTCCCTAAATGACTGTTTACTGACTGGGCCAAACCTTAATCCAATTCTGCTAGATGTGCTCATCAAATTCATACTACACCAGATAGCCATTACTGCGGATAGTGTTTGTGTCTGCCCCACCATCCTGCTTATCATTTCTCCAAAGTCACATGGTTTCGGAGAAATGCAGCTCTCTTACTTTCTGCCCCACCGTCCTGCTTATCATCTCTCCAAAGTCACATGGTTTCGGAGAAATGCAGCTCTCTTACTTTCACTTTTACTGATGCAGATGATCTCCTAATACAATTCACATTCTCCTCTGGGAGGAGTTTGTGAGGGGCAGATCTAACAGCTCTCTGCCTCTAGCCTATATATTTGATGAGAGTCTCTGACAAAGCAGCAACACAGACGGACCAGGCAGAGATACAGACAAGGAGACAGCTGAGAAAAAGGTGAGTGTATGTAACTCCTTATATATTTTCTGTAAATCAAAGTATGATTCCTATAGCAGACAGATCTTTTTTTTTGGAGCTACATTTTATTATGTTTTATAATTTACAATACAAGAAACACACTATAGTAACTACCCTGCCCCGGTGTAGTCACTCTGCTGGGTGGTACTGTAGATGAGGGGTGTTTTGATGTAGGATGAATAAATAATTGTCCAGACTGTGTCCACGTTTGGGTGAAGAAGGTGCAGTTCCCAGGGGAACAGGGGAGCGTTGCTAACAAATGTTGTTTTTAATACAGATCCGTTTGCATTCTGCTTATTCTCACCAAGTTGGAGGACGTGCAGCTAAAAACAGGTAAAGGCAGCATTTTTCCACATACATCAGTCGTTAGCTATCTTACGACTAGACTTATTTGCAATAATATTTTTTTCAACCATCACAATTGTCTTGACAGAAAAATATTCTCTAAACCTTAAGACTCACTACTTTATATAGTTTTATCAACAAAACCCCTATAGAGAGAGAAAGAGAGAGACCCTCCCTTCCTGTGCAAATACAGAATGTGAATTGTATAATGACATGAGCTGCATAAAAGTAAGAGCTGAAACCTTGTGATTTCAAGGTATAAGGCTGATGATGAGACACTATGAGAAACTATGAGAAAAGAATGGACAGATTTTTGGACATGGACCAGGAGAGAGAGTGAATAGATTGTTGATCTAAACTGATTGTTGATTCTCAGTCTAATGGTTGTTCTTGGTTTGCCAAATAGTAGAGTTTAGAGAATGTCATTTCTGTTTAGAGAAATGAGCCGAACCAATGGAATTGTGAATTTATCAAACTGCTTACAATCTGAGATTCCCGCAGCATTCATGAATCTAGAGTAGGGTTTTAGTCGACTGGGAACCATTATCACAATAGATTGTGGCTCTATGGAAGTTGTGGTTTTCAAGTTGAAAACACTTCAGCAACAATTTTCTTTATTCTCACAAAAAATGTAAACACACTTGCATTTTTAATTCAAACATGTTAATAAGAATACCTGAGTGTTTGATGGGTGTATTTTAAAAGGCTTTGTACTTATTGATTCTAGCAGTTGACTATATAAAATATTTTGTTTTTCTTCGTGTGATCCAGAGAATGCCACGGCTGCTGAAGACCCTGAGGAGAACCATGACAGGCGCGTCAAAGAAGAATCTCAACTCAAGTCTTGCTTGCTGCGTCTGCAATCAATGTGAAAGGTGACTTTTTTTAAAATTAATTTCCAGTTACTGTAAGTCCCTGTCATTTCTCATATCAAAAACATCATTTTCACAATAGAATCTTTCATACAACCACACTGATTTGTCTTGGGGTTATGTGTTATGTGTGCAAAAGAGTAAAGGACGACACTACTTATTTGCACAAAATCCCCTGTATGTGTCCCTCTGATCAAAACTGATCTATCTATCTGTAGCCCTTTATTTTACTTTACACTAATAAGACGTACATTTTTATCAAATTAGACAAAAACTAGAAATTATATATTCTTTATTAGAAAGGAAAATACACAGTTACTCTAATTAGACGTAACAATCTGTACTTTGTATCAGAAATATGTTCATATTTTAGACACTTAAGAAAAACAATTATACTCTAATAAAAGCTAACAAGATATGTTTTGGATCAAATTAGACAAAAACTAGAAGTAAAATATTTTATTAGATATTGAACAAACACAATTAGACCCTAATAAGAGATAAGAAGGTGTGCTTCGTATCTAATGAATTAAAGGGACAACGAGGAGTTTTGGAAAGCGAAGTGTTCTACGTTTACCATGAGCCTCCCCGCGCACGGTGAAATTCTTTGACCGGCGCAAGACGGACGTCTTGCCAAGAATTCCTGTATACTAAGTTGATTGGGAGCCCTCCCAAGTTAGTTATTGAGAGGATGGTCTATCGGGAGATCTACGAGTTATGTAGGGAACTGCAGTTTGCTTCAGTTGGGGAAGCGAAGGCACAGTTTGGATGGGTTCTAACGGGGTTCAAGTTCAGTTCAGTGCTGTATTGGGTTATATGGTTCATTTGTGTTTTTTTTTGTTTTGTTATTTTTGTGGACAAGACAACATGCTTTCATATGATGGGATTTCAGATGAGGTCACTGGGTCATGACAGCCATAAAACTAAACTAGTATGTCTGACTTATCAAGCAGCAATGAAAGAATGAGAGGTTCAGCAGTACGCTTCACTAGTTGGAATGTAAAAGGCATCAGAGGGCCGGTGAAACGTGCAAAAATTCTTGCCCACCTTAAAAAATTAAAAACAGAAATAGCATTTTTTACAAGAAACACATTTGGTAGCAGCAGACCATATGAAACTTAAAAAACCATGGGTAGGACAACTTTACCACTCACAATTCAACACCAAAGCAAGAGGAACAGCGATATTAATACACAAAAATGTACAGTTCACTTTTAATGAGTCCATATCAGACCCACAGGGCCGATTTGTCATAGTGACTGGATCCCTCTTTAATATCCAAGTTGCACTTGTTTATATGTTCCTAATTGGGACGATGCCAGCTTTGTATCCAGACTCATCTCTGTCTTACCCAACATGAACTCTCACCGTTTGATTTTTGGCATTAACTGTGTTGTAAATCCAACCTTGGACCGATCTAGCCCCAAGTCAGTGTCTCCATCCAAGATGGCTCATGCCCTGTCTACGTTTATGAATGAGGCAGGCTGTGTAGATCCTTGGCGTTTTCTTTATCCACGTAATAAAGAGTTCTCATTCTTTTCACATGTACACCAATCATATTCAAGAATTGATTATTTTTTCATAGATAAAACACTGCTACCCTTTGTTAAAAATAGTGAATATTCAGCCATTGTGGAGTCAGACCACTCGCAGTATTGCTGGATTTAGGCTTTCCTCTCAATCAGGCTCAGCGCCCTACTTGGAGACTGGACCCAACTTTACTAGCAGATGAAAACTTTTATCTAACAATATATATATATATTTAACGATATCCTCCACTATAGATCATTTCTTATTGGCAAATAAATCAGACTCAGTATCACCGTCTATCTTGTGGGAAACACTGAAAGTGGTAATTAGAGGCGAAATAATATCTTACACAGCAGAATGCAATAAAGCCAGGAAATCAAAGCAGAAACAACTCATAGATTCAATTCTTGATTTAGATCGTAGACACTCCACATCACCTTCCCCTGAACTATAGAGACTGGGCCTACAAATGCAATATAACCTAATATCAACACAGGAAACGGAACAATATCTGCTCAGATCTCGAGGTTTCATATATGAGCATGGTGAAAAGGCAGGCCGTCTTCTGGCCCACCAACTTAAATGTAGAGTGGCAGCTCAGCTCATACCACAGATCCAGAAGCCTTCTGATGAGCTTACAGTTGACCCTGTTGAAATAAATAATATTTTTAAAACATTTTATTCAAATTTATGCACATCTGAGTTTCCAGAGGATGATTCGGACATGCTAAATTGTTTGGATAACTTAATTGCCCCTTCTATTAGCCCTGATAAGAGAACAGATTTGGATAAGCCCATCACACTCAGTGAAGTCACCAGCTCTATTTCAGCTATGCAAAGTGGCAAGGCCCCCGGACCAGACGGCTACCCAGTTGAATTTTACAAACGATTTTCATCCAAATTAGCCCCCCTGTTACTTGAAATGTTTAATTATTCGCTGGAACAGGGAGCCTTGCCACAGACCCTCACAGAAGCTAATATTACACTTTTGTTAAAACCTGGCAAAAATGCAGCTGATTGTGGCTCCTATAGGCCCATATCACTCCTAAATGGAGATGTTAAGATAATAGCCAAGCTTCTTGCTATTAGGCTGGATACTGTTATGATGGACATAATCTCATCAGATCAAACAGGCTTTATTAGGGTTCGCCATTCCTTCTCTAATATGCACAGGCTCCTTAGTGTGGTCCACTCATCCGCATCCTTGGAGACTCCCGAGGTGGTGGTCTCCTTGGATGCGGAAAAAGCATTCGATCGGGTTGAGTGGCTCTATTTATTTGCGGTGTTGGGAAAATTTGGATTTGGGCCCAAATACGGCTGTTATATGCATCGCCTAAAGCCAGTGTAATTCTAATAAATTGTGTTATAAATCCTTCTCACTGTCCAGGGGTACCCGGCAAGGTTGTCCCCTTAGTCCACTTCTCTTCGCCTTAGCTATCGAACCTCTCTCCATCATGCTGAAAACGTCACAACGCTTTAAGGGAATCTACAGAAAACAGTTAGAACATAGAGTGTCCCTATATGCGGACGATCTATTACTTTACATCTCAGACCCCGTGTCATCTGCCCCTGATATTGTGAATATGTTACACCAATTTGGCAGGTTTTCAGGATATAAATTGAACTTTTTAAAGAGTGAGTGTTTTCCAATCAATAACGTAGCCCTCCAAATTGCAGAATCAGATTTGCCTATTTGTACTGTCTTGATGTCCACTTTTTCTCTTATCGATTTGTTTTTTATTTGCTTTTTATTTTTATTTATCTTTATTTATTTATTTTGTATTACAGTATTATTTTAATCTTGTATATATTTTCATACCTGTAACTCCCTTTGTGTAACATTTGAGGTGTGCTTCTCACTCACTAGTTTATTTTCATTATTTATTTAATTTATTTTTCATATTGGCAGCACGATAGGGATGGGTGGGGGGAAAGAAAATAAGAAAAATGTTGTATGTTGAATATCTGATCATTGTTCCTTTCTTCAAATAAAAACATGTTTAAAAAAAAAACCTACTGTACAAAAACTTAAAGGACAAATATTTTGAATTTGGATGGAAACTTTTTTCTAATTATTTTCACATGTTTAATAATATGTACATAAGACCCTAAAATACATAGTTAGGAGGCTTTGGTGGATTTGGGTTTCCAGAGGCTTTAACATTTCCAGTGTGAATTGCATACTTGTGTTCTGCCAATCTGTTTACACGTCCTGTCAGCCGCTGCTTTCAGTCTGCAGGCTTCAGATAAAAAGGAGAAACTCAGGGTTAGTTGGAGAAAACCTGCTCCCGACCAGGTTAGGTTCACAGAGTGTGTTGCCATAGTGACTGACTCAGAGCTTCAGTTACCTCTCTTTGTGAAACGGACTGGAGTTACTCCTCTTTCCCTGGTTTGAGTTACCTCCCTTTCTGAAACGGAAAACCCAGAGTTTGCCTCATTTCAGGGTTAACAAACAGACAGTTTTCACTAAACCTGCTTTGTGAAACGAACCCCAGGTGTGCAAGGAGAGTGAGGAGGGAAAACACAGGAAGTAACACTGAGCCAAATGCACAAGAACAGAACTACAAAATAAAACAGGAACTGAAGAAAACAAGAGTCCAAAAAAACAGAAACCCGAGCCACTAAATGGCGGCAAACCAAGGGCCATGACAAAAATATAATATACATTTCCATTAAAGCTTCAGTTGGTAACAATTATTCAGTCATATTTGCTGGAACTGTCACTATATTCTGATGGTCAGACATTAAATGAGTAATTTAGGACAAAATCCAACTCCTCTGGCTCCACCTACAGCCTGGAATCGTATTTGCCAAAATCCACCGCGCCCGACGATTCTCCACCAGTCAGGTAGAGGGAGCAGGAGGAGCAGCCAATCGCCGCTCCTACACGTCGTGCTATGGATACGGTACATCTTCTGTGGGTGCGTTTATGGCTACTTTGTGTGTGTCTGTGTGTGTGTGGGGCGCTTGGCAGAGGTTCATAAAGGGACCTGACGGAGTATTGTCTTGAAATTTCCGACCAAGTCGCGGAGTTTACTTTCACTTTCGTCAACTTACCAACTGGAGCTTTAAGTTGTAATATGACAGTACAGTGATCTGCTGAGAGTTTGAACAATGATGCTGAAACAGATTGGAGTTTCTATTCCAAAATGTTATTTTAACAACTGTGTCTGGACATCAGGTTTATATTAAATCATTTATCATTTGACTATTGAAGCACTGTTGAAGAGGTCTAATTCACTGACAGACCTTGCAGGTTTAGACACATGTGAAAAAGGCATTGTTTGTTGTAGAGGTATTTGCACAGTTGGTTTAGTTTAATGAAAAATGCATTGCTGTTTTGAAAATTGCATTTAGAGTTCTAGAGGCTAGACAGGCCAGAAGCGTATTTGCTTGTTTTGCAGTTACGCACATGATCCGTTTGACCCCAAAAATGAATAAAAGGATCAATGGGCAGCCTCTGTTTCCTTTCTGATTGCATCCGTCTGTCCGTTCGGGGGGTGCAGCGGGGGCTCACCAACACAGATTTAGTCAGATTTGAGAGAAATATATATATATATATTTTTTGTGATCAAGTTTTTATTATTTCATTCCCCCCGCCCTTTTTACAATATGCCCACATTGAATCAAATTCACAGTTACATACTTGACATATATACATGCACCACCTTAAATCATACATATACCACCGTACATCGTACATATACCACCAGACATCGTATATAAAATGTGTACGTCATAACCATGTGAGCTATTGTCCCACCCTTATCCCACCCATACCACCCCTACCCCTCTGGCTTATTTCCCTCCCCTCCCCTTCCCCTTGCTGGATTTAGTCTCTGAACATAAAGGGGGAAGTACATCACATACAGTTCAATTAATTAACACAGGAGTGTCAAGTCCCCTTGTCCCCTTGAAATAGGTCTTTCGTGTATATAGAAAAATAGAAAATGTTTTAGATCTTTGAGTTCAGATCATGAAAAATGGGAGCAAAAACAAAAGCGTTAATATTTTTCTATAGCCTGCTTTTGTTTTTTTTAACTTCGTCAATTGAATTTGACACAAAATAATCTTAATGCAACAGTGTGATGTAATGATGAATAAGGTATGATAATGATATCTTTTTTAAATTTTTCCTTTCCTCCCACACAGGGACCCTCTGGAGACAGGATCCAGCCAACCCCCTGAAAGGTCAGTAATATACAGTATCTGAGAGTGCCAAAAGTTAATAAAAACCCAGTCAACAACATTATGTGATTGTGTATTTGAGTAACTGCACAGTTTAAAACACGTTTTTTTTTTTTTACTTTTTATTCATAAATAAATGCTCAATTTTTTTTTTGCTTGCGTGCTTTGCGCATGGTTTGTACCTCACTAGTTTCATAACTCTGGTTACGGCCCTGTCTGTGAGAATGACATTTATGATATGTGAATTGCATCAAAGTGACAAATAAATATTTAATTTAAATTATTTAAAGGTCCCATATTATGAAAAACGTCTGGTCTCTACATATATAAACTGGTCGTCCCTGAGCCTACCAACTCCTTTAATGAGGAAAGCAGACGATTCCTGCATTGACTCTGCAGCCCACCCACTGGCAGTGTTGGGTATAGTTACTTTTGAAAGTAGTTAATTAAGTTACAACGTTACCATCAATTAAAAGTAATCAGTTACGTTACTGCGTTACCTATGAATAAAAGTAACGCGTTAGAGTACTCATGCGTTACCAAAAATTAAAAGCCTTTTGCAGCGCCTCGCACATGCTGCAACTTAACTGACAGACACAGCCTCTTTTAAATGCACTGAGTCCTGACGAATAACATCAGTCATCCAACCAAATTAACTCTACAGGATAACAATAACAGGAAAGACAGTCAGGGTTTTTTTTTTTTTTTTTTGATCGCAGAACTGATCAAAATTCAGGAGTTGCCGTGAATCCCTCTCAGCGGCTTCACTGCTCGATCTGTCTGTCAGTTTGAACGGAGGACTCACGTGTGGAGAGGAGGGAGGCTGGCGAGACGTGAACTTCCTGCCTTGTGTGTAATAAAAGTAAAAAAAAAAAAAAAAATGCGGTTGAATGTACTGGTATCACACTGCTGCTACGGCAGCTATGGAGTAGAGATCCGGGCTGGACCGGGGGAGAACTGAGCTGCCGCTCGCCGAGAGGGCGCTGCTGAAAGCGGGCGAGCACTGAGAGCCGGCCCGGGCTGCTTGTTGCTGCTGGAGAAGCAGGTCCGTACGTGGAGCTGGTCCTTGTAAATGGGCCCTTAAATTGGATGTGGATTTTTTTGCGGTCGATAGAAGCTTATCACCAACGCTGAGTGTGCATTTTACCGTTATGTTCTTGTCCTTTTCGCCGGCGAATTGAAACGCACGCGCACACACACACACACACACACACACACACATAGGCAAGGCAAGGCAAGGCAATTTTATTTGTATAGCCCGTTTTTACAAACAGTTTGTCTCAAAGGGCTTTACATGGCATCGTAACAACATCCTCTGTCCTTAGACCCTCACATCGACTGAGGAAAAACTCCATGGAAACCCTTTTAACAGGGAAAAGTCGGAGAAACCTCAGGGTGAGCAACAGAGGAGGGATCCCTCACCCAGGACGGACAGACGTGCAATAGATGTTGTTACAGACAAGAAAACAGTTTACAGTTTGTCACAGAATGTGCGAAATATGGAAATGTTAGCAGGAGTTGATGAAGGCAGTCTCTGGTGAGGGGAGGGGGCGGGGGGGGGGCAGGGAGAGCTGGCCAGCTCGATGGGAGGGCTGGGTGGCAGACTGGTCCATGGGAAGGAAGGGGAGGCCGGTCTAACAGCAGGGGAAGGGGTGGGAGGGGGGGGCGATGCAGGCGGCGGCTGGTGCAGAGAGATGGAGCTCCGGTGGATCTGCGGAAACACAGAGAGAGTGCGAGACACCAAGGCCAAACTACAAAGTACAACAGAAAATGACAGTTCAAAAATATACTGAGGAGAAGAGAGGAGAGGAGAGGGGAGGTGAGGAGAGAAGAGGAGGAGAGGAGAGGAGAGGAGAGGAGAGGGGAGGGGAGGGGAGAAGAGAAGAGAAGAGAAGAGAAGAGAAGAGAAGAGAAGAGAAGAGAAGAGGAGGAGAGGGCTCTGTGTAACCAGATGTGTCCCCAGCAGTCTAAGCCTATAGCAGCGTAGCTATAAAATGGTTCAGAGCTACCTGAACCAGCCCTAACTAAAAGCCCTGTCATAAAGGAAGGTCTTAAGTCTACACTTAAATGTAGTTAGAGTGTCTGCCTCTTTGACCCATGGAGAGAGCTGGTTCCACAGTAAAGGAGCCCGGTAACTGAAGGCTCTACCTCCCAGTCTGTTTTTAGAGATACTGGGAGTCACTAACAGACCTGCATTCTGGGAGCGGAGTGCTCTGGTAGGACAGTAAGGAATGATTAGTTCTTTCAGATAGGTTGGAGCTTTATCATTAAGAGCCTTATAAGTCAGCAGAAGGATTTTGAAGTCTATTCTAAATCCCACAGGAAGCCAGTGGAGAGAAGCTAAGGTGGGAGAGATGTGCTCTCTCTTCCTAACTCCTGTCAAAACCCTTGCTGCGGCATTCTGGACCAGCTGGAGACTCTTTAGAGAGTTTTTCGGACATCCTGACAGGAGAGAGTTGCAGTAGTCTAGCCTAGAAGTGATAAATGCATGTACTAGTTTCTCAGCATCACTCTGGGAGAGGATATTCCTAATCTTAGTGATACTGCGCAGATGGAAGAAGGCGGTCCTAGTCACGTGCTTTATGTGGGAGCTAAAGGAAAGGTCCTGGTCAAAAATGACTCCAAGGTTCCTCGCAGTTGTACTCGGGGTCAGGGTGATGCCATCTAGAGTAGCGATCTGATTAGAGAACGTGTCCCTGAGATGTTTAGGTCCAAACACAATAACCTCAGTTTTATCTGAATTCAGTAGCAAGAAGTTAGAGGACATCCAGGATCTAATGTCTTTCAGACAGTCTTGCAGATTGATGAGGCGGCTTCTGTCATCTGGCTCCATGGACAAGTAGAGTTGCGTATCATCAGCATAACAGTGAAAATTGATTGAGTGCTTCCGGATGATGCCACCTAATGGGAGCATGTAAAGAATGAAGAGGATTGGCCCTAAGACTGAACCCTGTGATGCACCATACGTAACTCTGCTATACTCTGAGTGGTCGTTATTAACATTAACAAATTGAAACCTGTCAGATAAGTATGACTTAAACCATTTTAGGGCAGTTCCTTTAATCCCTATTTCATGATCTAGTCTCTGCAGCAGGATGCTGTGGTCGATGGTGTCGAATGCAGCACTGAGGTCCAAAAGTACAAGAACAGAGACGAGACCTCTGTCTGAAGCTATAAGAAGATCATTAGAGACTTTGACAAGTGCTGTTTCAGTGCTATGGTGTTCTCTGAATCCAGATTGGAAAGCTTCAAAGAGCTCGTTGCTGTGCAGATGTTCATGTAGCTGCTCCAGGACAATCTTCTCAAGGATCTTAGAGATGTAAGGAAGGTTGGATATAGGCCGATAGTTGGCAAGGACATCTGGGTCAAGAGAAGGTTTTTTAAGTAAAGGGTTAATGACAGCCACCTTGAAGGCCTGTGGCTAAGGAAAGATTGATTTGGTTCAGAAAAGAAATGTTAATTAAGGGGAAGACATCCTTAAGTAGTCTTGTCGGAACTGGATCCAGCAAACATGTGGCTGACTTGGAAGAAGTAATTGCAGAAGTTAAGTCTGACAGGTCGATGGGAGAGAAGCTGTCCAAGTGTGTACCAAGTCTGGGAGGTGTTTCTATGGGTACCGTAATCTGTGGGCCATTACTAGCAATTTTTGTTCTAATATTAACTATCTTTTCGGTAAAGAAAGTTAGGAAGTCGTTGCTGCTGAGAGTTGGAGGGATGGATGGCTCAACAACACTATGGTTCTTGGTCAGCCTGGCCACAGTGTTGAAAAGGAACCTGGGGTTGTTCTTATTCTTTTCTATTAGAGATGAATAGTAATTGCTTCTAGCATTACGGAGTTCTTTTTTATATATTAATAAACTATCCTTCCAGGCTTGACGGTCTTCCTCATGTTGGCTGGAATGTGTTTTCCTTTCCAGCTGTCTGGTCTTCTGTTTCAAAGCGCGCAAGTTTGGGCTGTACCAGGGAGCTATTCTTTTCTGATTGATAACTTTCTTTTTGAGGGGAGCTACAGCATCAAGTGTTCCAAGGAGTGCTGCTGCAGTGCTATCCACAAGATAGTCCACCTGTGTGGGGGTGAAACCAGCATAACTGCCCATAGTATGGTTACAGAATGTGGTGAAGTCAGCATCACTGCCCATAATATGGTTACAGGATGTGGCAGCAAGCTCTGCTGGAATAAGCTCTTTAAATCTAGAAACAGCCGTGTCAGATAGACATCTACTGTAGCGGGATTTTTTCCCAGGTAGGATATAATTTGTTAAAGTAAATTCAAATGTTATTAAAGAATGGTCAGACAAGACGGGGTTCTGAGGAAGAACTGTGACATGGTCAGCTTCTATTCCATAAGTAAGTACTAAGTCAAGGATATGATTAAAAGTGTGAGTGGGTTTGTTTACCCTCTGAGAGAAGCCGACTGAATCCAAAAGTGACTTGAATGCAGTAGCCAGACAATCATCATCGACGTCCACATGAATGTTAAAGTCACCTACTATAATGACTTTGTCTGAACTCATTGCTAAATTTGACAGAAAGTCAGGGAATTCTTCTAGAAACTCAGAATAAGGTGCAGGAGGACGATACACTACAGCAAGTAAGAGTGGTTTTTCTGCTTTCCAGTCTGGGTGAGAGAGGCTGACAGTAAGGCTTTCAAATGTATTATATGAACTATTATGTCTAGGGTTGATAATCAGATTTGACTGATAAATAGCAGCCACTCCTCCTCCTCGGCCTGTGTTACGAGGCACATGACAGTTAATGTAACTAGGAGGGGTAGATTCATTCATCTTGCTGCAACCAGGTCTCAGTGAGTGTTAATATGTCAATATGGTGACTTGTAATTAAGTCATTCACTAGGAGAGACTTGGATGGGAGAGAACGAATGTTGAGCAAACCACATTTAATAGTTCTATTAGTTTGGCTTGCTGGAGCAGTGGTTTTGATTTTAACTAAGTTGCTATAAACAACTCCTCTAGATTGGGGTTTAGGCTTAGACAGCCTCGAGGCAGACACAGTTTCTATAGGCTGGGTGGGTGACAACAAGAGGGACCCAGCAGAGGGGCGTCTTAAACTGCGGCTCTGCCTGCTGGTCTGAACTCTGGGTGCTTGTCAGGGATTAGCACGGCTAATAAAATTCCCTATATTCCTAGATAGGAGGGATGCGCCATCCAGAGTAGGATGGACGCCATCTCTCCCAATCAGACCAGTCTTTCCCCAGAAGGAGGTCCAGTTATCTATGTAAGCCACGTCGTTATCTAAGCACCACCTAGACATCCAGCGATGGAATGAACGCATGCGACTAAACATATCGTCACTCACTAGGTTGGGCAGCGGGCCAGAGAAAATTACGGAGTCCGACATTGTCTTTGCAAAGTTGCACACCGAAGCCATATTAACCTTAGTTAACTCCGACTGGCGAAGCCGGGTGTCATTACCGCCGACATGGATTACAATCTTACTGTATTTAACCTTACGTTTACATGCCAGCAGCTTCAGATTAGCCTCAACGTCGCCCGCTCTGGCCCCTGGGATGCACTTTATGCTCGCTGGTTTCTCTACCTTCACGTACCGTAAAATGGAGCTGCCAATGACTAATGCCGACTTCACAGCGGGGCTGTGAGCAACAGAGTCGACATGTTGAGTTACGTTCTCAGCGGGTGTGTCGCTGAGTGGGGAAAAGCTGTTGGAGACGTGAAGGGGTTGGTGGGCCAACACGGGCTTATTGCGTCTATGTTTCCCTCGGTTTGTTGTCACCCAGCCGGACTGACTAGTTCCCGGCTGCTCGGGGGCTGGGAGGGAACTGCTAGCGGCGGCTAGGCTAGGTGGCTCCGCACCGGCTAAGCTGGACTGTGAAGCTACTATAGCTGGACTAGCCTCCATGGTGCGGAGCCGGGACTCTAACTCGCTGAGCCTCGCCTCCAGAGCTACAAACAAGCTACACTTATTACACATACCATTACCACTAAAGGAGGCAGAGGAGTAGCTAAACATCTGACACTCAGAGCAGGAGAAGGAGACAGAGGAGGGAGGGGAAGCCATAGCTAGTATGCTAAGCTAACTAACTAGCGGACCTGTGGCAAATACAACAAGTTGAATGGAGAAATACAAAGAGAGTCCTGTTAAGGACTTAAGTGACAGAAAGTTGTGTAATGTAGCAAAACGTGGTGCACACTGGTGCTTAAAGTGATTAAATTAGCAGAACACTGGACGGAGGATTGAGAAAGTCTAACACAACACAGCAACAGTGCAGCAGGTACAGGCAGGAAATGACGTAACACGCTCACCGTAAGTCACGCAGGACGCCTGCAAACAGTGCGAGGAGATGCTACATCTGTAGGTCAGCAGGGCACAGACGCATCACAGCAGTGCACCTCAGCTGACACATCCGCAGGTTGCACAGTAGTCTGTCTGACAAAAAGCAGGCTGCTGTCGGGATTTTCTTTTCCTTATCCGGCGAAAAGTAACGGATTACTTTTTTTAAAGAATAACTAAGTTACTGATTGCTCAACTCACGAAACTAACGCGTTACGTTACACGTTACACGAAAAGAGTAATTAAAGTACTCTAACGCGTTACTTTGTAACTTTGTGGGTAACGCGTTACCCACAACACTGCCCACTGGTAAAACGGCGCTCATACAGGCTGCTTAGACTCAGCTCCTGTGGTGACGTAATGACGGGAGTTAGGCCGGCCCCTCTGTACGAGAACACTCCCACCACGTCTGTTCCTATGGCTGCACAGCTAGAAACTCCTGAGCTAAGCTGATGAAATACCGACCAATTTTAAGTCATAAATTGCTAATAATCTTTGCCATGTACAGTAACCATGTTACTTAACAAAATAAAATTTATTGTAGACTGATTGGTTCATTGTGTTGGGGTCACTTTTGTAGGTTTGAGAAGGGGGGGCTGCCATATTGTGTAATGTTTGATTGGTTGCCTGGTTGGCCACTTAAGTCTGACGTGAGCGGAAGGAGCAAGGCACTCTGGGAAAAAGCCAAAGAGAGTCTCGTGGACGGACGAGGCGGCCGCCCCGAGGAGAAGTCAAGGGAGTTGACGATAGGAAGGATCCCCTCCACCTCAAGAATGAATTATCGTTTTAGTTATTGTATCGTCTAAACAAAAATGATCTGACAAAGCCACGACCGCGTGACGACGGACGGAGGTCGATACAAGCAGGACGCTGGAGCTGGTGGCCGGCCCGGTGCCGCTGGAGCTGCACGCCGGCCTGCCAGGAAGGACTCGCCGATCAAGCTACAGGTGGTGAGCGGGAAGCAGCCGGTGAGTAGAACATTGGGCAATATGGCAGCGAATCCCACCAAGCTCCAGGTTCAGCAATAGAAATATGTGCACCTGTGTCATCCCTGTAGCCTAGACTCGTTAGAGCCCTAACCGTAAAACTTTACTTACCAGGGTGGCGTATGGTCGCGACAATTGTAAAACATTTATTTATTTACGTAAATGTGGTGATTTCAGTCCGTAGCCCAGAGGCAGTCCTGCTCACTTTTCATTCAATCAAACTAATGCCACTGCCACAGTTGTTAGATTTCATCAATGAGACCAACATCTCCAAAAAAGAATTTAACCAGCCAGTGGTAAACCTCTAAAAGCTTGCGGATAAGTTACTTGGCTCGTTTTCTCCCCCAGTATGAGGACGGAGGTCGGCCCCGGCAGATCAGGTCAGTAGAGCGGCTGCTGCCGCTGCCACAGTCCCCGGTCGGGGCTCGCACAGACTCTGCACTTCTCCCAAACAAACATTGGAGCAAACTGACCAACTCTGGATTAAACTGTGACGTGTTAACAGTGCTAAAGCCAGAATTAAAACAGGTTTTAGCAGCTTTACTGCTATGGCTGTCCGTTTGTCGCGAAACGGCGATTGCAATGCTAATTTGTTAGCCCGTCTATGAGGTTTTACATTATACATTAACATTAAAGCTATAGTGCGTAACTTCTGTCGCCCCCTAAAGAATTTCTGCATTATTACAACGATACGGCCGGCACCTATGGCCCGGTGTAACCCTCCCCTCCTCTCCCCTACCCCTGTAGCTGCATGATACCGGTAATGCACATTACACACAGTAACAGTAACACTCGCAACACACCACATGCTGCTGTTCACGGACTATAACACTCGCGACTCGCCGCACACTGCTCGTCAAAGCACACACAGACTCCCCGCAGTAAGTTACACACAGCAACACGGGCTACACACCTTGTAACTTAGTGCTAACGATGTGGCTAACACCAGGCTGCTAACAGCTGTTGCTTCCAGCGATGTGGCTAACACCAGGCTGGTAACAGGTGTTGCTTCTAGCGATGTGGCTAACACCAGGCTGCTAACAGCTGTTGCTTCTAGCGATGTGGCTAACACCAGGCTGCTAACAGCTGTTGCTGCTAACGATGTGGCTAACACCAGGCTGCTAACAGCTGTTGCTTCTAGCGATGTGGCTAACACCAGGCTGCTAACAGGTGTTGCTTCTAGCGATGTGGCTAACACCAGGCTGCTAACAGGTGTTGCTTCTAGCGATGTGGCTAACACCAGGCTGCTAACGATGTGGCTAACACCAGGCTGCTAACAGCTGTTGCTTCTAGCAGCTGCGGAGCGCTCTCCTCCCTCCTCCCTTCTCGTTGTCCGGTAAAACCGAGTAAAACACGTCGTTTCAGTCGTTTCCTGTCCGCCAGCGCGGGAAAGTCGCTCCAAGACAGTAAATACAAAAATAACAAATACTGAAAAATACCGCGAGGCGTTTGAGGAGCCGAACGGCTTCATCAGCGTTGTATCATCTCCTCTTGTAGTGGCTTGGGTGAAACGGATATTAACAGACACGTAGAAGTTACGCACTATAGCTTTAAAGGAGTATTATCGCAAATCCAAATTCTTAATTCGGCCACTAGATGGAGCCAGGCGGAGCATATCAGATATAAACAAGCGGGCAGCTGTCAGAGAGAGAGAGGAGCCTCGTTTAGTCCTCCCCCTCCCCCCCTCCTCCTCCCTCCTCCCCCCTCCTCCCTCCTACCCCCTCCTCCCTCACCAGGCTGAATGAACGTGCAATCGCGGGAAAGGAAAAAGAAAACTTGCTAGTGGAAGCGGCAGCTCTACTCGCGCACAACCACAACAACGGCAACAATAGCAACTGCAACTTCCTCCTACAAATGTATGATCGTTGGTGTGACGTGCAGACCGCAGTGGGACGATTCAGTGACTGTAAGCAGCCTGACACTGCTACATTACAATTTACTGTTGCATTTTTCCGGTTCGGAGGTCGGATTTGCCAGTTCCGAGTGCAATCGAACGCAGCAAGTGCCGGGCCGGCTTGGAATCATAACAAAGACAAATTCTGCATTTGCCCCACAGACACTATACTGTTGGCGATTTTTTTTGTAAATTTAGTTATGGCTCCCCCCGACCCATCTTTTGCATATTTCAGTTTGTTTTATGCTATTACTGCTGTATTTGCGATAATGCTCCTTTAAACTAGTGGACTTTATGCTTAGTTGTGATACTCGCTGTGTGTGTTTTGAATGTTGTTTCAAGCCTAGTTTGGGACTATTGGGAGCTACATGAACCACGTCACCACTCTGTTAAATCAATCGCTCTGGCCATGAATTTGAATGAATGAATGAATTGATTTATTTAAAACAGGGACAATGCACAAAAAAAAAACATTAATCTTGTAAAACAAGAAGAGATGCTTTGAGCCAGGTTATAGCAACAATTGCTAATTTCCGCCTGTAGTCCCTGGGCAGGTAAAGTGCTAAACAGATACAATATTAATATAGTAGTGATACATCCACCCATAAACATTAGCCCATGCTACCGTTAGCCACATTCTCTCCCTGAGAGGGGAATGTAATAGGCCAGGAAGGCTGTGACAGACGGAGCTCATTAACATTTAAAGGTGCAGACACAGAAACAGCCTGTTCTCAGTAGAGCTCATTTGAGCGACTTTTAGACAGCTGACATTCAGGACCACGGATCAGTTTGGGGCAATACATTTCGAATACAGTGTAGTTGGACTTTTCCTTGTGGAGTTGTAGTAAAAGGCAACTGGACTTCTTTTCTAGCTTGAAGATGTTTCACCCCTCATCCAAGAGGCTTCTTCAGTTCTGAGACTAATGCCAGAAATCCAGTTGGAGGTCTGACAGCTGTGTGAAATTGACTAAAAAGAGTATAATATGGGACCTTTAATGTACAACAGACAACAACTAACCTTTAATATTCAAAATAATTCTCACTGGTACCTGGAAAAATAAAATATATTAATCCTATATTCATCTTGTTCATTGTCCTGTAGGTGCTTCGATATGGAAATGAATGACAATGAGGTAAGATTTTCTTTTTGACAAGATGTGAGCACATTTTACTGCCATCACACACAGTGTCATCACATTTTTTACGTGCATATTTCTCTATTTACCAAATATTTACAGCCATGTGAGAGGAATTCTGAAGAGCTGAACATGAAGAACCAACGTCAAAGAGAAACTGAAACTCTGCTTCAGAAGCTACACCTTCCAGACGAACATCAACAGAAGTTGTCACCTGCAGACTTTCTTGATATATGTCCACCAGTGAAACCTGAACATGAAACATCTGAGGAAGATCTGGCCCATGCTTTTCTTCAGAGGTTGATGATGTTAGACTACAAAGCCAGATATATTCCTGTAAGACAAGAAACTGCTGAGGTGAGCCGTTCAAAACCTGATACAGCATCTGAAACTGCTGACACAGACGGCAGTGATTCAGATGATCTTTACAGCAACACTGATGATGGTAATCAATCAATCCAGACTCATGTTCATCCAATGGATGTTCAAATGGCAGTGTTTCACTGCTCAGACAGCTTCCTGAAGCAGAACATGATGACAAAGCTCTCACATTGTCAGTACGCCTTACCTTTGCTTGTCCCTGACCCAGTCACAATGGAAGTTGAGTGTCCTCTGTGGACATTCAGACAAATAAGAAAAGAATGGAAGATATGTAAAATCAAAGATAAGTCAAACATCATCACCATGAAGAGTTCGCCCATCTGTGAAGCTGTGACACCCATGGTGTCATTTCTCCGCCTGGGTTCACTGTCAGTGTCTAAATCTCAGCTGATCAACACTTTGATCAACGACCGTCACAACACCTTCTTCCACAGAGACTGTCCAGGTAGCACCAAGTCTCGTCATCTGATGGATGGTGTGGCAGAGATTGCCTGGTACTGTCCTGCTGGGAAACCTGATGATGCCTTCACTGACTGCACTGCCTTCTGTAATCTTCATGGTGATGCTCTGTCAATGAAAAAACAACGTGACATACTGACTGACAAATCGTCAGTCAATGTTGTTCTTGTGCCAACTCTGCAAAAAGATGACAAATATAGTCAAGTAATCACAGCTCTTTGTAAGTCTCCAAAGCCTCTCATCCTTCTTATTGCTGATAATGATTGTTCTGCAATTCAGATGAAAAATGGAAATTACAAAATGGGTCTGAAAGACAGAGGCCAGTCAGATGTGTCTGAAGAACTAAAAAGGATCATTGGAGAGATCTTGTCTGGACCACATAAACCTACACTCTTCCAGCTTGAAAACATGGCCCAGGTCTCTGGAATCAGAGTGGATGAAGATGACAAAGGTTGTCAAACAGGGAAATCTGCTGCTATGAAGATAGTGAATTTACTTCAGGGGAAGAAATCTTCAAAAATGAAAAAGGAATTGCTCCCTTGTCATGGCCAACTGTGGCATGACTGGTGCAGAACACACAAAGAACTGTATCACCTCAAAGACAACCTTGAGAAGGAGAAAAGTGAAACGGAATTGAAACTGAAGGAAATACGGCAGCAACAATGTGATGCTTCCTGCAGTGAACTGGTGAAGTTGTTCACTGAAAGTCTCTCAACTTTGCCATCAACAGACACAAAGTATTTCCTGAAATGGACTCAGATATTAATGGATGGCCTCTCCACAGACGACCTCACTTCAATTCTCCAAAGATACGATGAGAAGTGGTCTGAGGTCTTGATCCTGAAGAAGAAACATGACAAATCTGATGTGTTACAAACAAAACAAGATGAGCTTGAAAAAATATCTAAAGAACTGCAGTCAGCCAATTTTGGCTTGGAGCACATCTTCAGAGAAATGGGACAGATCTATGAAGCCCATAAAGATCTGCAGAAAGAAACACAGAGTGAACAGACTGACTGGTCTAAATACCCTGAGCTGGCTGCAGAGCTGATGATATCAGGACATCCCATGGAGCTGATGGATGGTGATGCAGGTCATGTGCCTCTAACATGGGTCTCTAGTCTTTTAGATGCAGTCATCAAGAAACTGGGTGACCAGAGAGTTTTTGTGTTGTCAGTTTTGGGCGTACAGAGCAGTGGAAAGTCAACCATGCTGAATGCCATGTTTGGGTTACAGTTTGCAGTGAGTGCTGGCAGATGCACCAAGGGGGCCTTCATGCAGCTGGTCAAAGTGTCAGAGGAGATGAAGAAAGAGTTGAAGTTTGACTACGTTCTGGTGGTGGACACTGAAGGACTGCGTGCTCTTGAATTAGCAGGTAACGCCACTCTTCACCACGACAATGAACTGGCAACCTTTGTTGTTGGTCTGGGAAACATGACGTTGATCAACATCTTTGGAGAGAATCCAGCTGACATGCAAGATGTTCTGCAGATTGTTGTTCAGGCTTTCATGAGGATGAAGAGAGTTCAACTTTCTCCAAGTTGTGTGTTTGTTCACCAGAACGTTACAGATATTTCAGCTGCAGTGAAAAACATGGATGGAAGAAGACGCCTGCAAGAGAAACTGGACCAGATGGCCAAACTCGCTGCCAAAGAGGAGGGTTGTGATGTTGAGTGTTTCAGTGATGTCATTGCATTTGATGTGCAAAAAGATGTGAAATACTTTGCCCAGCTATGGGAGGGAAGTCCACCTATGGCTCCTCCAAATCCAGGTTATAGTGAGAGTGTCCAAGAGCTGAAGAACTTCATCCTCTCTAAAGCATCAACGTCTGATGGGTTTACTCTGTCACAGTTCCAAAGCAAAATTAAGGACCTGTGGAACGCCCTACTGAACGAAAACTTTGTCTTCAGTTTCAAAAACACTCTTGAGATTGCAGTGTACAGAAAACTTGAGGTTCAGTACGGGGACTGGACCTGGGCCCTGAGGAGCAACATGTTGGCTATTGAAAACAAGATGTATAACAGAATTGAAAGTGGAGAACTTGACCAGGATAAGCTCAGTGACCTTTTTAAAGAAATGGGCAAAACATATGATGAAATAAATCAAAAAGTGACAAAGTACTTTGATGAAGACAAAGACAAAGAAATGTTGGCCCAGTGGCGAAGCCGATTTGAAAAGAAAATCGAAGAGATCCATGAAGAACTGGTGAGAGGAGTGAGAAGAAAACTGGATGAGGTTATCCAGCAGAAGAAGGCTTATAAAAAGCTTGATGAACAGAAGACAGAGTTTGAGAACAAGCTGCTAGAGGAAAGCAAAGAGCTCGTTCATCAGTTAAAAGACAAGGCGCAAGATGAAGAGGAACTAGAACAGCAGTTTGACTCTGTTTGGAGTGTCTGGGTGAGAGAACTAACTGCTGGTATAACACCTATCGAAGACATCCACTTGGAGGAAGATCAGACAAAAATCCTTAAAGAGCTTGGGTTTGAAATGGCTCTTATAGATAAAAACAGAAAAAGTGGCAAATACAAGCAAATAGCAATGGTTCATGATTACTCTGATTATTTGACTCGCGGCCTATTTGGCCGATTTATTTCAGCACTAATGGGATCTTCTGAGCAAGACCAACAGCTGATCAGAGACCTGATTAGAGATGTTGACAGACATTCACTTGATACAGTCAAGAACAAACCTGTAGCTACAAGAGGCTACAGTTCAACTTATTTGCAAGAAGTGGCCAAAAATGTCAAAGACAAAGTGACCGAGTTTGAAACAAAGAGGAAATGTACTCTGAAGAAGGAGTTTACAGTTGATCTCTTACTGTATGTGTTTGACCGAGCAGGACGTGAGCTTTCACAGTCCCACAACAAATTCAAGAAGAATAATGATACGCACGCTCATTTTGAAAGGAAAAAGGATCAGTGTTACAAAATTTTCAGAAGCTTCTGTAAAGGAAGCTGTTCTACTGTCATACTGGGAGAACTGATCCGTGACAAACTGAAAGTTTCCTCTGTTCAGGCTGTCTGTAACAAGACTGTCATTGCTCTTGCTGGAGAGATGAAGTGCAATTTCCCAGCATTCAGAGAGAACAGACTGAAGCTGGAGAAACATGTGTTGACGTCACTGGCAGAGAAAGAAGACTTCAGTGGTTTCATCTCCTACATCCGAAACCCAGAAGAGTATGTGAAGACGTTTATCACAGAGGAGGTAGAGAAATACGTCTTCACATCACACAGCAAACAAACACAAGATATACTCAAGAAAAATGTTGAAGATATGAAAACACTTGTGAGTCGGGCTTTATTCACTGCAACAGACAAAGTCAAAACTCAGAGAGGAGGCACAGACATGTGGCTGAAGGAATTTTCCAGTTTGATAAACAATGAGCTGAGATTTGACAGTGCTGTTTTTCCTGGAAACTTCAGAGACATCAATAATTTTGACTTCCTCAAAGAAGAGATAGAGAAAGACCTCGAAACCCTCATGAATGATGTGAGCAACCTCTCATTAGATAAGATGAAGGAATCAAAACTAATGCCTGATCAAATCCTGATTGATCATCTGTGCAAGTGCTGCTGGGAAAGGTGTCCATTCTGTGGAGCTGTTTGCACCAACACCATGGAAAATCATGATGGTTCAGACCACAGTGTCCCTTTTCATCGAGCCAAAGCAGTTAATGGTGGCCATTATAGAGGCATAGACACATTCTGTCTTGACTTCTGCACAACATTAATTGCAAGTGACAAGAGCTTTTTCCCTAATGCTGTTTCCGAGAAACCTATTCCCTATAAAGAGTACCGAAGGGATCCAGACCTAGCTAACTGGAGCATTACACCTGATGAGTCCAAACTGACATACTGGAAATGGTTTGTATGTCGTTTTCAAAAGGATCTGGAGAAGGAATATAACTCAAAATTCCAGGGTAGGGGAGAAATCCCTAGTGAGTGGAAGAAACACACAAAAAAAGAAGCAATTGAAAGTCTGGATGAAATGTACAATTTGAGCAAGCCATAATCGTGAGTCAAACATGAACAGAACAGAAAAACAAAGGCTCTCTGGAGAATGAAGGAGGCATAAAAACTAATATGTCAATTTGATCCATTGTTGTTTCTTATCTTGTCCTTCGTATAGATTTATAATGGCTTTGTTGCTTTCACCTGCCATTATCAGTGCAGTGTGCTTCTTGCCTCTTTGTCTTTTAGTTTCTGTCATGTCTTCAAATGTCTAGCAGCTGCTGTAACACCATTTGCCCGTTTGGGATATAAAGATTTACTTACTTACTTACAAATCAAAATACATAAAATCTGAGATTGTGAATGTGAAGGATCTTGGATCTTGAACTGTGAGAAGGTTGGTGATAAACATTTGTCACAAGTGATCAACATTTACAACAAAGAATGCAGGGAATGTTTTTGACAACCTATGTAACTTGATGTAACTTTCTAAAACATATATCTGTGAATCCTGTCAATGTATTGTTGTCCTTTCACTTCAAGTAATGTAAACTGACCCAACAAGCTCTGTGTTGAAGAAGTGTTTGAAGTGTTTAACTATGTCATGTGAATCTCATCCCTAGTAATCTGTTATTGTACTTACATCGACACAAGCTTTGTTGTTTGTTCTGAGCTTTTCAGGCTTCATGCAGGAATCTCAGTTACGTGAAGAAAACATTTCTTCTCTCAAGCATTTTATCACAGACTAAATTGATCATTCAGTGACAGAAAAAATATATGTGTTTATTCTAACCGTTCAATAAAAATATGAATTGAAATATATGTGTTTTTTGTTTCTCAAATGACAACATCTTATAGAAGACTTTACATTGTGGAGATGATCCATGATACACGGTAAAATAAACAGAACTGTTTCTATCTGATAAGACTTGAAAACTTTATTCACATCTGGTTTTTGTCTCAACTTAAGAAAATCACACGTGGCATTTGAGCTTCGGGCCAAATTGTCTGCACACTTCAATTCTGTGTTGTCATATTTCAGTTACACTTTCTCAGTTTCTATTATTTGTCATTTTCAGATGACATAGGCCTACATCAAATATATATAGGCAACAGTTAAAAACAGTCATTCTGAGTCTTGTTTTTGACATGACTTCTAAAACCAGAAAAAACCCAGTTCCTATGTGTGATTTTCTCAGAAAAAAAACTTCACATCAATGTAACATCACCAGAGATAGGCGAGACTGAGGACAGTTGCAACACTTTTTACATTTTTCTCAGTTACTCTGAGAATATTTGGACTAGACTCACCAAACTTTTATAGATTAAACATAGCCTACTGTATATGTGTCTGCTAATTAGCCATGCCATTTAAAGATGATGACACATCAATTACAATATTTATTTGAATGGAAGAATCCAGACGTTGCAACTGACCCCAAACGTGGGTAGGTAGAAGCCGAACTAGGGACGGGAGTTGGAAACTAGCATTAGCTATAATCTCTGTCTGCAGAACATCAGTCACATTGACTTGTTTCTAACGAGTGGAGGTGTTACTTTGTTAACCTGCATTGTCCCTATCAAATAAACTAAATTAAATTAAGTTTCAACATGGATCAGGGACGATTGCAACATATTAAACATATTAGTATTGTTTTGTGTTATTAAAGGGTTACAAAAAAACAACAACAATTGTGTCATTTTAGATCCTGAATCTGAACAAAGCAAACGAGCCACAGGTCTGAATAGGCTTCACCCTGAGACTGTTTATAACTACAAAAGCTGTGAAAATGCATCAATGTAACTGTTTTCCTGAGATCATCCTCTGAGAAGAACAAATGATTTTATTTTCAACAGAACAAATGAAAGGTCCTGTCAGAACACTGAAAATACAAGCGGCCGATCTCTCTGCAGCGTCAGAGCTCAGTCTGTTTTAATAATTCACAGTGACATTTTCCATCCAGTGCAGAGAAGCCGCAGCCTTTCTGATAAAACCGGCCTGGATGTCTGCACCTCAGTTTTCATGTGTCATGACATTTCTCCTGTTTGCTTGAGATTTCCATCCTGATGCAGAGTTTACATTCAGCGTGTTCACACATGGGGATCTCTGGCAGCAAAATGTGAGCCGGTGTTTTCAGGGCACATCACCATAAAACCTTTTAAAGGATAATTTCTGTTTTTTACAATCTGGACCTTATTTCCAGCATAAAATCCGATCATTTCCTCCCCCAGATAACTTTGGTGTCATTACAAGTGGTTGTGATGAAATGAGCTCCAGCCGAGAGGCGCGTACCTGGACGATGTCATCTCTGAGCGCCGCCCGGCTCATTCTGATAATAATCATTCTGCTTCGGCATTCGGGTCCATTTTTATCTCAACTAGCCGGAGCTTTAGTGAGTCCAGGTTGAGGAGAGGAAGCCTGTGGAAGCTGAACTTCATCCAGCTGCTCATTTTGTTCTGACAAGTCAGAAACATGCAGAAACCAACCGTAGCATTAGCCGTAGCAACGGGGTCATCCCTATGTTCCCTCAGCCCTATGTTCCCTCATTTCTAACTTTTGTTGTCACTGAAAATTAGGCCCTATGTTCCCTCAGCCCTTTGGTCCCACCATTGGTTGGGTTTAGGCAATGAAGAAAGGAGTTGGTTAAGTTTAGTAAAAAGACCAGGTAGAGGCTAGACAGGCCAGACAGGTAGAGAGAGTCCAGAGGGAACATAGGCACGCTCCCGTAGCAACAATCCACGCCGCACGGCGCTCAGAGATGACATCATCCAGGTCAGAGGTCAGTAGGTCAACCTACAGACCCCGGATGTTGATAACAGCTAACCCCGGACTCAGAGGGGAATAGCACTAGCCTATCAGAACTAAATATTGGTGAAATGAAGGAGTTTCTCTGCAGATAATGTGTTATTTAGAGGCTGCATTCTGCTGCCCTGTAGACTCCATTATACGGATATACGCGCCTCTCGGCTGGAGCTCATTTCATCACAACCACTTGGAATGACACCAAAGTTATCTGGGGGAGGAAATGATCAGATTTTATGTTAGAAATAAGGTTCAGATTGTAAAAAACGGTAATTATCCTTTAAATCCAGCCGTTGTAGCTGTTTAACTCAGTGCATTCTGCCAGTTTGTAGTCTGGCATCGACGCTCCAAGAACAATCAGCCAAACACCAGGCATGCCTGGAAAACTGCATTTCTAGGAGAGGGTTGTTTGCCAAGTCAGAGTGCATCAAGGACAAACTTTGTCCTGCATTCAGACACATTTATAACCTCCACTACCGCTGTAATGACTCAGCTGGAGCTGCAGGCGCAACAGCATGAGCAGAGGAAACTGAAGTCACAAGAAAACAACACAAGAACAAGAAAACAATCACAAGCCGAGCTGCAGGAGAAGAGATGTGTGTTTCCTCCAGGCTCCGTCTGAACATGTGGAGTTAAAGTCCTGAGCTCTGGCAGTGTAATGACGGCGTTCAGGCAGCAGAGGGTTTCCATGGAGATTATTAATAAAGATCAATTAAGTGCATCTCAAACAGACATTTGTCAAAGTCAGATTTCCCACATGAGGACAGATAAAGTGAAGAAGTTTTAAGGTGGACGGAGCGGACATGCGAACACTCAAAGTGCACACACACACACACACACACACGGTTCATACAACTGAACAGTGAGTGTGTTGTCGAGTCCAGTTAGTTCAGGTTATTTCTTTAAATTGTGGTTGAATCTGAACTGAGGTCAGTTTGGGCTCTTGCGCTTGCAGCCCTGGGTCATGTTTGCTCAGACTGAAAATAAATAAAATATCATAGATAATATGTTCTGTATATTCCACACAGAGACAGTAATCAGATGCATTTTCAAAAATGATCCTTTCATCTGTGTATGAGGCTGGAAATTAAACTGTGACTGTGGATCAATCCTAAAACTGTCACTTTTTACTTCATCTGTCCAGTCTTGCATCACACATAATATCTGATTAATTCTGTTTCTGATAATAAGTAATAATAAATATTTCCGATTAATGCTTCTTTTTTATTTTCATTCTACTGTCATATGTCTATACATTTAAAAACAACAAGAACAACTTTACATGTTAAACTCCCCCTTGCCTTCACAATAATAAACACCTTGTCCTCTAACATTGGTGTAGTGCAGCTCTCTGTCCAGCAGGCGTCGCCAGAGAAGCCTCATTGGTTCATCTGCACTGACGTCACAGTGACTCACAACCCGGAAGAACCGGCCAGAGGCGATCCCAATTATGGATGTATTATATCCATGGATGTATTGATTATATCTAATAACATGTCCCAAACAAACTATTTATCACACTGAAAATATAATTCTTTATTTCAGACACATAGTCCATATGACAAATAAGACAATTAAAAGACAGACAGAGAATGGGAGGAAGCACATTACAGCTAGGCTACTTAATAAGTTACTGTTTCCATTAAAAATACATTCCATATAAATATACACAAAACATGCAAATAAAGCACATAGAGACAGCATTTATATTTATATAGTGTCTACCAGTCATAATATGTTGCCCACCATTGATATAAATGTAATATTGATGTTTTGTAATTGAAAAAAAAGGTTATAACTATTATTATTTAGTAGTGTTAGAATTAGTGGCCTAGTAGTAGCAGTAGAAGTAGGCTAGAAGTATATTATTTTAGGCTGATTTGTAATTTGTTAACCTTAACTTTGTGTTTTATTTTTGTTGTTTCATTTTTTTATTGAGACATTTATATTGTGTGTTTGTTGGCTTGTTGGCTGTTCTCTGTGTTACTGACACTGTTCTGAATCCTCTGTGTCAATAAAGTTTTTTTTTAAGGTTATTATAATTCTTATTATGTTCATTATTATTCATATTAAAATAATTATTAGTATTAGCAGGTTGTGTGTTGACTTGTGCTCTGGACTCACCTCTGCTCTCTGTGTCCATATGTCTATGTCACTGTCACTGTTCTGAATCCTCTGTGTCAATAAAGTTGTTGTTTTTTTTCCTAAAAGTTATTATCATTTTTATTATTATTATCATGATTATTCATATTAGTAGCCTAGTATTATTATTATTAGTATGTTGTGTGTTGAACTTGACTGTAAAAAGAAGGTTGACACCTCTGCTCTGTGTGTCACTGTCACTGTTCTGAATCCTCTGTGTCAATAAAGTTGTTGTTTTTGTGTGTGCATGGATGTATTATATTAACTGGATACCGGACCGGAAAATGGCCGCCATTCATTTCAATAGAAGTTGCTCGCCTGGCGCATACGCCGAAAAAGTTTCTGACTTCCGGGTTTACTTCCGCGTTATGCGGCCCATAGAGCATGCGCAGTTGAGTCACCCCCCATGATGCTCTGCGGTCTCCCATCATGCCCTGGGGCAATGAGAACGAGCAACCGCCGTTCTAGTTTTGGCGCTGCGCGTTCATGTATGTGTTACTTGTGGATTTAATGAATGAGTATTAAGACTTTTACAGGACTCACACAGACTTTAAAACAAAGATAATGATTTAAAAAGTAAGACGACCGATCGTAGGTTTACTACGGTCGTTTATATGATCGTTAAATCGTTTTGACAGTTAATTAAAATACGATGTTACACTGAAAACGAGTTAGTCCGAACCTGTAAGCTTAAATCACAATGGAAAATAAATCATAATTAACTATATTTTTGTTAAACATGACAGAGATGACCCCAGAACACCTCAAATAATGTAATGAGGGCTTTACTCTTACCTTTTTGAATAGTATATTTAACTTGCTGCACAGTTCACCAGTTCACCAGGTTCACCAGTCAGTTCACCAGTCAGAAACACGCAGAAACGAACCGTAGCATTAGCGGTAGCAACAAGCCGCGGTGCACGGCGCTCAGAGATGACATCATCCAGGTCAGAGGTCAGCAGGTCAACCTACAGAGATGACATCATCCAGGTCAGAGGTCAGCAGGTCAACCTACAGAGATGACATCATCCAGGTCAGAGGTCAGCAGGTCAACCTACAGACCCTGGATGTTGATAACAGCTAACCCCGGACTCAGAGGGGAATAGCACTAGCCTATCAGAACTAAATATAAGGAGAGGACCTCATGATGCTGTGGAAAGCATGTTTTTTTCACAAAAATATGATTTTTGCATGTAAAAGTAAATTTTCTTGCTGTCAACTTAATCAACTGTTGTGCCAAAGCAAATTGATTCAGGTAGAAAAACTTGTATGATACATGATGATGAACTACCAACACATAAAACCATGTGATGATGCTGGCTGAAAATTAGCCTGAATTTCTAAGAGAGGTCGTTTTTTCTAAAATGGGGGTGTTGGGGTAAAGTGAGACCATGGATGTATTATAATAACTCCATGAGTGAGACTGTGAGCACCACACACAAAGATTTACACTAGAATCTCGTCTTCCAAGCCAGAAATCTCGCGTGATCAAACATGATCTGTAGCCACACTGCTTTGTTATGCTGTGTGCTCTTCAGTCAGCTCGATTATTTATTGGTTAATTAACTCAATTTTATTCACATTCCACTTTGTCGGCTCCCCCCACACACAAGAGGACTTTTGATCACGATTGTCGGGGCTACAATCTGACCCCCAGACTGTGTTCTAATCTAACTGGTTCTATCCGTCATTTGAATGTTAATTAAAACATTTTATGTTGTATTTGATTTTGTTCTTGAGTCACTTTGTGTTGAGAAAACAAAAGTGCTTAATTGACCAATCCCCATGATTCTGCTACTAGTCCGACATTAGTTTTGGGAAGTGTGGTTGTCAAGCTGTCAGGACTCTAACTGTTACAACATGTGTTGTTATGGTAGTTTCAGAGTGGAAAAAGTAAGTGGATCAGTTTACCCCGTTGATTTCTCTGGTTTGTCTCAGTTTACCCCTGAGCTGGGGTAAAGTGAGACACAAGACCACTTTTTTTTTTAAAAACTATCATATTTTCACTGTCCGTCATCCTAAATACCTTCTGAGGTAACACTTTATTTTAAGGGGTCCTTGTTCCTGTGTAGTTACCTAATTAATTAGTGTAATTACCTATGTAACTGCATGTAATAGCATGTACTTACATTGTAAATACATTGTGTATTTTAGTGTACTTACAGGTCCTGGTTACACTTGTAATAAGAAATGCTTGTTACAATACCTGGTCAAAGTGGCCTCTCTCTTTGGGGAAGGGGTACATCTGCAAGAAAAATGGGTGAAACCACAACCCATGTTGCCTGGGCAACCTTTTCCATCAATCTTCCTCCTGCCTCTTGAGTCTTGGAACATTTATGCTGTTTCACAACTTAGTCTATGTAACAGTTGTGTTAGTACACCGTTGTTACACTTTGATACAGTGGAATAAGCACATTAAAGTGTACCTGCTGGGATACCTCAGTCCTTAAACATTAACTGCAATAACCAGTGTCTTCGATAGTGTACCACGTGTGCTGTTACACAACTTAGTATATGTAACGATTGTGTTAGTACACCGTTGTTACTCTTTGATACAGTGGAATAAGCACATTAAAATAAAGTGTACCTGCTACATACTTACATGTAACATCATGCAGAAACTTGGTACTCAAGTATTTTTACATAAACCAATAACTAGAATAGCATTTTTTCAGAAAATGAGACAATGCTGGATAACTCAATTCATATGGAACTGAAAACATCATCAGCAATCTGTATGCATAAACCACACACTCAAAAAAAATGCATTTCAGTGTTCCTTTATCGTCCTTTATTTTTATTATCCCCAAAAAACCACAAGGCTTGATCTTTTCCTGTCCTTTAATGGAGTCCTCTATTTCTCCTCCGTAAAACTGAAATGATCACAGAAACACAATTTACTTACAGTACTTACAGTAGCATTGCATGAATACACTTCAATTAGCATCCAGATTAACAAAATGAAAAGAGTTAACATAGACTGAAAGCTAGCAAGGTATATTTACCACAACTAATTATGTCTTAATTACAAAAATACACAATCATGTAACACTGACATATTCTACTCACAGATAGACATTCCCCAAGGCAAAATAATCCAACAATATTATTTAGCAGTCTGTTTAGCCGTCTGTGCTCACTTTTACACCCGAGCATGAGAAGTGAGCATGCAACAGAAAAAACACAACATAGCTGGACTTGACGAGCCGAGCGCTCACTTCGACGCGGTTTCTCTGAACCAAAGAGAAGACCACTCACTCGGACGTGGTTTCTTTGAACAAAAGCACGCACTTTTTTAACCCTCAAAGACAGTACAAAGACACTGGTTATTGCAGTTTATTAAGAGTTGAGGTATCCCGACCCAGGTACACTTTATTTTAATGTGCTTATTTCACTGTATCAAAGAGTAACTAGTGTGTACTAACACAACTGTTACATAGGCCGAATTCCGATTCTCCCCTCAGCCCTAGAGCCCTTGGCCCTAACCCTTCGTTTTGCTTGTTCACGTGAAGTGGTGTCCCAATTCTGGTTCAGACGAGGGTTAGGGGGAAGTGGTCTGGCTATCTCGCCCTCGAAACGGAGATTTTTCAGGGGCACACTACGGACCGAGGGCTATGGCAAGTTTCCCAGAATGCATCTTGTGGCAACCGGCAGCTGTTTTATTTCTCACTGTAGCGCTGTTATTACGTCATTTTGTTAAGTTTTAATATTTTTTCATGCGAGAAAGTAGCTGTTTAGATCCCCAATGTGCGGTCGGTTTATCCACATGAGGCTGTTTAGACGTTTGCTCCCATGTTTTTGGGAGAAGTGAAGCTCCACCTGTGGAGCAGATCAACGGCTCGTCACAGAGACACCACCCCGTCCAGAGAGCTCGTCAGCCGGCCAACCACCCGACCTCGTCCCGGTAGAAAAGACGGACGCTAATTAACTTACCCGCAGGGTTTTAAAGGTTTACCGCCGCGTAGTTACATTCTTTTTAGTAGATAAATGCTCATCTCATTGATGAAATGTAACAATTGTCGCATTAATTTGTTTGAATTAAAAGTGAAGCTTCCTGTGTGTATTGGACAGAGGAGCAGCGCTGCCTGGGGGATCTGTAGCCTATACAGAAATCACCACATTTACATCAATAAATAAATGTTTTACAATGAACCGATCATTCTTCATTAAATTTTATTTTATTTTATTAAGTTAACGTGGTTCTGAATAGAGGATTTGTGGCAAAAGCTCGTCACGTCTGCTTATGTGAAAGCCAGCAGAGACGACTGTTGACATATGTGACTGTTGAAGTGGTGTCCCAATTCGTAGGGGTTGACTTTCAACCCTACTCCTTGTAGCTCCATTTCAAGGGCAAGGGTTAAGGGCTAGGGGTAGGGGTAGGGGTAGGGGTAGGGATGAAAAATAGAATCGGAATTGGGCCATAGACTAAGTTGTGAAACAGCATAAATGTTCCAAGACTCAAGAGGCAGGAGGAAGATTGATGGAAAAGGTTGCCCAGGCAACATGGGTTGTGGTTTCACCCATTTTTCTTGCAGATGTACCCCTTCCCCAAAGAGAGTGGCCACTTTGACCAGGTATTGTAACAAGCATTTCTTATTACAAGTGTAACAAGGACCTGTAAGTACACCAAAATACACAATGTATTTACAATGTAAGTACATGCTATTACATGCAGTTACATAGGTAATTACACTGTAATTAATTAGGTAACTACACAGGAACAAGGACCCCTTAAAATAAAGTGTTACCCATTCGGTAAATTTCCATTGCGAGGAAACGTCCTGAATTAATGGGAAATGTGTACATTTTACTGATAAAATCATTTTAGCTCGCTTAGAGGGGAGCAAATGTGAAAAGTGTCTCACTTTACCCCACTCTCCCCTAACATTCAGTCTGAGAGTCAAACTCACTCTGGTTTAGTCCAGGGATTAATTAAAGGACAATTCCAGGCGAATTCAACTCGGGGGTGTATTTTCATATAATTTTAGGTCTAAAAGAAGGAATCTGAAGATTTTCAGTTTAATCGCTCCTGTTTTGCGGTAGCTGCGTCTGTCCCCGCATCGCCACGGCAGCAATGAATGGGAGTGGATGTAAGTTCTGCTGTTTAGGCTGTTTCCATCCCTCAAAGCCGCAATTTTTTTCCACAGACAGCGTCAGATGGCGACTCAAACATGCACCCAGAAGTTTATTTACTTCAAGCAAGCCGACATGTTTGTAAAACTAGATCTAATTCAAAGTCTCCCGGAGTCTCGCGCGAGCCCGAAGTTGCAGTGCTGGTGTGTTCAGGTGCAGTGGGAGCTACCGCTTGTGTCATAAACACAGGAATATCAACTCTTTACTTGCTTCAAGTGTACATTTTTTTCCACAGGCAGCGTCAGATGGAGACTCAAAGATGCGCCGAGAAGTTTTTTTTACTTGAAGCAAGTCAAGAGTTGATATTCCTGTGTTTATGACACAAACGGTAGCTTTTCCCACTGCACCTGAACACACCGAGCACGGCAACTGGGTCTCGCGCGAGACTCCGGGAGACTTTGAATTAGATCTAGTTTTACAAACATGTCGGCTTGCTTGAAGTAAATAAACTTCTCGGTGCATGTTTGAGTCGCCATCTGACGCTGTCTGTGGAAAAAAATTGTGGCTTTGAGGGATGTAAACAGCCTAAACAGCGGAACTTACATCCGCTCCCATTCATTGCTGCCGTAGCGACGCGGGGACAGACGCAGCTACCGCAAAACAGGAGCAATTAAACTGAAAATCTTCAGATTCCTTCTTTTAGACCTAAAATGATAGGAACATACACCCCCAAGTTGAATTTGTCCTTTAACAGTTTGTCACACGGAGAAATGAAACATATTTTATTAATCAGCTTAGAAAACATCTGAGGTTACAGTGAGTTTAATCTCTACAACAAAAAGTGCTTCATTCATCAAAACAGTGCAAAAACTCTGACGACATCATGACGTATAAAAATACAAGAAATTTTTTTTATTTTTATATTTTTAATGTTATTTTGAAGAGAAGTGGATTAACAGTGAAAATATAAACATTCACTGTGTGTGTGTGTGTGTGTGTGTGTGTGTGTGGTGTTGAGTCAGTTAAAGCTTCATGTGGAGTATTTAGACTTTAGATTTTGTATTTTTGTCTTTTTTTGGACCAATAAAAACACGTTAAAAACGCTGTGGTTGTGTTTAATATCTGGAGCGCCTCCTTGTCCCTGTGTTTGGCTATATAGAATACAGAATCAGTTGAGTTTGCTTCTGTTGCAATTTGTTCAACCTTTTTTCATAAAATGACTGGACTAAATAGACGTTTGGGTCATGATTAATAATGGCATGATAAAATGATAATCAATACCATCAGTTCATTTAAAAATCTTTGGCTCATATTGGATCATTACTTCATTGTGAAGTTGAGTGGAAGGTGGTACAGGAAATGGTAAAGGTAAAGGTAAAGGTACTTTATTAGTCACATATACAGCTAGTACAGTGAAATTCTTTCTCTGCATTTAACCCATCCCTGAGGAGCAGTGGGCAGCCGCGGTGCAGCGCCCGGGGACCAACTCCAGATTATGAGCCAGTGCCTTTGGTCAGGGGCACTGACTGGAGGATTAACCTAGCCGACATGTTTTTAGTGGTGGGGGAAACCGGAGCACCCGGAGGAAACCCACGCAGACACGGGGAGAACATGCAAACTCCACACAGAAAGGCCCTGGGCGGCCCGGGATTCGAACCCAGGACCTTCTTGCTGTGAGGCAACAGTGCTAACCACTGTGCCACCGTGCCGCCCCAATGGAAGGAAAGCCAGACAATTATATTATTATTATTATTATTAATCTTTATTGCAGACACAACAAGCGGTCCATAACAACAACAGACATGTTAAAACAGATTTAAGAAGGAGAGAGAGAAAAAGACATACACACAGACAGAGAATCAATTCTCCACATAATTCATAAGCAGCAGGCTGTCCCACCAGTGTTTTCTAAGCCTGGAGGGATACCTATAGCAGCTCCTATCACGGCTTGTCAAAGCCCCAATAATGCTGTTCCCCGAGTCATCCAGGCGGCACATAAAACGATACATTAAATTTCTTAGAAGTGCTTCACAATTGGGTACATTTAAATTAACAAAAAGTTGGCTCACACTGTGCCACCTGGGCACCTGAAGCAACAACCTCAGTCCATCATTGTAGGCCACTATGAGCCGCCGCATACTGCTTTTCTTATAGCTACACCAGAGGTGAGCTGTATACATTGGTGTACAGAAAGATCTAAACAGGGAACATTTAACATCAACTGAGCACATACTAAACCTATGAAGGAGCATATTAGCTTGAGCATATTGCTTTGAACACTGCCTATAAATATCTTGTCATTAAATGTAATGTCATAAGCATTCCCATACTGTGAACATACCCTTAACAAACTTTGTAGGCCAGCACTGTATGGACTAAAAATAACCAGGTCATCAGCATACATATAGATGAGTCATCTTATTAGTTCACTTTATTTTCAGTTTGATAAAAACCTGATCATGTTAAATCTCTGATCTTAAAGCACCAGACACTGAACAATCATTGACAACGACATCATATAACACATTGATTATGTTTTCTTAATTTTATCAAATCAATAACTCATGTAAGAGATAACATGCTGTTTAAAGCTATGCTAATGTGCCCACCCATTAATATGTATGTGTATACTATTACTATGGTACTTTTGTATTAGTACATGGGAAGAAGAAAGAAGAAAAAACAAAGGATCATATTATCATATATTAACACCAGTTACATCTGACTATTGGAAACTAACAAGGCTCTATGATTACTAGCTAAAAGAGTTGATTATCTAGAAACACACGTTCTGACATGTCTTCATCTGATTTGAAGATGATGGCTTGCATTAGACCGGCAGTAATCTATCTTCTTATCCATCAAACTCTTACTGAGTGATTTCTCTGATCCTGTCAGTCTCCTGTGGTTGAGCTGGCAGTCCTTCTATCTTCAGCATCCTGGCCTCGGTCTTCTCATCAAATTCGTTCTTTTTCTCCTCGACCAGCTTCTGAATTCCCTCCTGAGCTTCCTGACGTGACTTGTGCATCTCCTTACGTTTGGCTTTCAACTGTTTTTTGTCTTTTTTATCTATGGCCATGAGCTCACCCAGGTTGCTGACACTGTCCATCAGGTAGTTGTTGGACACTTCAATGTAGGTCCCTGAGAGCATGTTGACCAGACCGGCAAGGTTGGAGGCTTTGAAAGCATCGCTGTACAGGTCGTCTTTTAAGTAGAGCTTATCGTCAAGGTCAAGTTCCTGTACTTCAGAAGTTGTCGCAACAAAGTCCTTTATTTTTCCACTGAGTTTAACTTTGACAATGTTGGAGATCATCTGGAAGAACTTCACCATGTTCGTCCACTGTGTTTTGACTTGGGCCATGGCACCAAGACCTTTACTCAGCATTTTGATGGTTTTGTTAAAGTTGATCTCTTCGAGGTTGCACTTGCTCATTTCAATCAGAATATCAGTCAGCTCCTTCTCACTCTTCTTAATTTCTTCCATGTTCTTCTCATGAGCCTGTCGTGCACAATCAAGTTGTTTACTGCGTTCTTGAATGGACAAACGGGCGTTCTCACATGCTTTCTGACTGGCAGAATCTGACTTGAGCCACCTTAAAGTAAAAAATGATACGATTCCATCAGCAGCATCCATGGCGAGCATCTCCTCCACAGAGGGAAGTGAATCCATGGCTTGTTCGTATTTCCCTTGTGCTTCTTTCATTTCCTTTAAATTCATCTCGTCTCTTTCGTTGAGCTGTTTTTTCATCTGTTCAGCTTGTTTCTTCTTTTCTTTAGATACCTTCAGTTCTTTCTCAACCTTCTCTTTCTCAGCTCCATACAAGCCTTTAGCTCCGCAAGCAGCCTCCAGCAGCTCCTCTATTAAGTTGATGACCTCCATAAACTTGTCCTCAACACTCGCAGCTAGTGTTACGCAGATTTCTGAGATTTTCTGAATATTATCCAGTTGAAGTGGCACGAGTTTTTTAACAATTTTGACCCTGCCACTGAAGAGATATTTTACAGCTTTGTTGATGTAATCAGGAATTGTGGTTGTGTGGAGACGGATCTGATCCATGTTGTTGTGAGCCTCATTGAATGCATGCCAGCCAGTGTTGCAGACCTGCATAAGACTGGCACTGAAGGAGTCTGGGTACTTTATGTACTGGAAGTCTTCTATTGAGGGGTTCTTGCTCTCTTTTGGGGGGTTCTCGCCTTCTATTGAGGGGTTCTTGCTTTCTTTTGGGGGGTTCTCGCCTTCTATTGGGGGGTTCTTGCTTTCTTTTGGGGGGTTCTCGCCTTCTTTTGGGGGGTTCTTGCCTTCTTCTGGGGGGTTCTCGCCTTCTTTTGGGGGGTTCTTGCCTTCTTCTGGGGGGTTCTCGCCTTCTTTTGGGGGGCTCTCGCCTTCTGTTGGGCGCTTCTTTCTGATGGAGAAGTCAGGCTGAGATAGTGAGATGAAGACCAGCTCTCCCATAAGGTTGATAGAGAGAGGAGCAGGAGTTAGATACGCCCCCCAGTCTGCATAGGACTTCATCACCATCTCAGTCTCTTTCCGCAACTGGGCTGCATTGGTCAGTGCAACTTGTGAGTCCATGTTACAAACTGTTGGAAACAAAGAGAAACAGGATGTCATGCAGAGAATAACTCAAACCACTGGTTTCATACTCTGTATGTATGTATGTATGTATTTTAGATATTACAATTATCACATAAAGACGTGGCCCTAGTTTCCTAGACCGAGCGAAGTCTAAGCGCAGCGCAGCTTCGCCACACCAACGAGGCGTGTCCAGGTCCATTTTGCAAGTTTGGTGGGCAGCACAGTCCAGTACGGGTCGTTGGTCCGACGAGAGGGGGGGTGGGGGGCTAGCGATATAGCGCTGCAGCTGAGCAATTAGCGCTATATAGCACATTTAGCGTGCGCCCATGTCTCTGTATCTATGTGCAGGCAGAGATCAGAGATGGTGTTTTAAATAACCATGCTAGCGTTTCACCAGCTCTCATCTCTGCCAGTCAGCCTCTCAAACTGCCGCCTCTCTCACGTGCGGGCGCACCGCACGTAGACACACGTGAGAAAAAAATTAAATAAAATTTGGAAAACAATTGTTTTTTTTTCAATTTTTTTTTTTTTTCTGTGAGAGACTGTGGAGGGCCGCCACAGAGTTGTTAATTAATGGGAAACACTGCCTTAATCAGGTTTGACCTGATACACTGAGAACCGCTGCCCAGTGTAAAAAACAACAACTAATAAACTAATAAAGAAACTCACATTTAGTATTTAAACGCTGTGTAAGACAGATGAGAGGTGTTGTACACCAGAGGTCTTCAACAGGGGGTCCGCGGAGGTACTGCAGGGGGGTCACGAAAGTTTTGGTTGAGGGAAAAAAAATATGGATAATTCTAGGGGCCCTACTGGTCGCTGGGCCCCTAGAATTATCATCACCTTTCTCCCCTATACAACGGCCCTGGATGGCACTACAGGACTAGTTACTAGATATAAAACACAATTTTATACAATACAAGTAGGGGGTCCCCGCTCCATCTCTCCATCAGTTTGGGGGTCCTTGGCCTGGAAAACGTTGAAGACCCCTGTTGTACACTAATCACAACATAAACAAACACCATGGTAACAGGAATGGAACCAGGAGCAACTCAGCGTAAATGACTCTCTCTCTCTCTCTCTCTCTCTCTCTCTCTCTCTCTCTCTGTCCTCCTCTCTTTTTTCTCTGTGATAGAGATGCTGAGTATACTGTAGTAGGCTATACTGACTATCTGATACCGAGGATGTTGTGGTGGGCTAAGAGAGATGATGATTTGTGTTTTGTTTTTCATTACGGCTGCGTGATGCGGTCGCTCTCCGCTAATAAATGAATAAGTAAATAAATAAATAAAGCGGATCATCACAAAGGCAGAGTGCGTAGTCTCAACACGGCAGCGACATGCAGTCATCCACCCTCAGTCCTGCTTGGGACATCCACAGCTGCTTTTCAGTGCCAGTTCGTCCCTGCTGTGTTAATTCAGGTCGAGTTTCCGTTACCGTGCCGACAGCCTTTGATCTGACGTCAGATGTGACGGGACAATCTATATAGATATAAATTCACGTGTTGATTCCGTTAGTTGCATTAAATAGTGGTTATTGTGGATATTTATTGCATTGAAATGTGTCTGGAACTGTGGAGATCTGCCTGTGAGGTCTTGGTGACGTGTGTGCACTGCAGGTCAGTCAGCCAAACTTCCACTGCACCTGCTGCGCTCCGCCCTGCGCTGAGAGTAGACCTGGTTGGAGGTGGCGAGCTTTCAGCGCAACCTCGGCGGGACATTTTCGCACAAAACTTCCACTGCACCAAGCTGAATCTGTGACGCCTCCCCCTGCTGCGCGGCCACGCCTATCTCAGCGCAGCGCGATCTGCCAATCTTCCAATCTGACTTTGCGCTAGGCTGGTCGAAACTTGCATTAGACCAGCTGCGTTACCTTGCGCCACCTGCGCTGCGCCAAGAAACTAGGGCCCCATGTCACCGACATGATACACAGACAGGGGCTTCACTAGGATTAGGATTTAAGGACAGGGGGGCTTAGCCCCCACGGTGTTCAGGATGTGAGCGTACGTGGTGGTGCTTATATAACCGAAAGGGTGTAGGTTGAAGCCAAAGCTTATATACCCCTACCCCTTTTACCTTAAAAAAAAATAATAAATAAATAAACATATATATATATATACGCATTCATACAATAGGATCAGATCAAGGGGTCAGTTGTCGGTCTGAGAAGTGAAGCTCACTTCCGCGTTCAAAAAACTGCAATCCCCTCGAATTCCTCTGGGGGCTGGTGTCAGAAAGCAGCATTCTCCATAGACCCCCATGTTAAAATCGCCGACTTTACATCCTCAGTAAACATGTTAAAAGCCTGGTGTCAGAACGTTTTTTGGTCTCAATCGATAGTTTCTACCCCCGCACACACTCTGAGGGGGGGGATTTTTTTTTAACTCTACCGTTTTACTGTTATTAGGTTAAAATTCTGGCCAATTAGGGCGCGGAAACGTTGAGTGACAGGTCCGAGCAGCTCCGTGGACAGCTGCTTCAAGGCCAGTGGGCGGGTTCTCGGCCGGCCAATCCAACATGGCGCTGTTCAGGCCGCCATATTTGAGTCACAAAAACGACTCCCCAAAACCAATGGGTGACGTCACGGACGCTACGGCCATTCTTTTTACAGTCTATGGATCAGATCACAGACATTTGAAATTAATCAGTACACTTAGATTGGTCTATAATTTGAGAACATGGCCGTAGCTACCATTGAGGACACCGAGGTCATGACCTCGGTATTTTTTTCGGCCTAATGAATGAAATTTAAAAAAAAAAAAAAAAAAAAAAAAAAAAAAAAGTGCGGTGAAAGTAGGCTATTAGGGAGGACAGATGGAAGGTGACTGAGTGACTCCTCTCTTGTCCAAACAACAATTCCGGTAGGCCTATAATGCTATTGTTTATTGACGCCCTCACGTACGCTGGTGTTTGTTTACTGGTCGCCTGAAAAAAGGCGATTCATTCGGAAAAAGCGAGTGATACAGCGCGTCGCGGAGCCTGCGTGCATGGAGGAGAAGGCTACTGAGTGAGTCGGTTGGCTCTAGATAAACTGCTTTTTCCAACCAGTTGTTACACTGTAAAAGTTTCGTACATACAGTACGTGCACTTGAACCGCTGTATTATTTAGGGACGGAACCTCATGTATGCGGAGAAAACAGCTGTTTAATAGCGTCAATTCAGCGCCATTTACAGTCTGTGTCCTGCACTATGCACTAGTTGAGCTAAGTGGGGGAGAGCAGAGACCTCTTTCCTGCAGATACTATACTGAGGGGGCATCTGCACTGTCCATTCTTCCATCAACTTTATGTGAAAAGCACAGTGACACGATACATTTTATGTTTACAGACAGGGGCGTCACTAAGTTTTAAGGACAGGGGGGGCTTAGCCCCCAGGAGATGCACAAGATGTGAGCATATGTGGTGCACGAGCACAAAATTTCACAAACAGCAAGGACTGTGAAATTGTTTCTAAAAAAATTTGGACAGATTTAACAAAGAGCATATGGTGTAAAATTTTTAGGCAAATATTAGTTTTATTTCAGTCTTTTTTATTTATTTATTTAAAGAAAGCTAAGACCTGTGAGATTACTACAGACATGTCTGGAGTACAGTAGAAAATGTAAATTTTTCATCTCTGCCTAGTAAAAAACAAAACAAAAATCACATTAGAGTAAAATCTACCTTTGAATCATGGGATATCAGGCAAATGAATAAGTAATGTGTAGGCTAACTGTGTAAAAGTAGATGCTAAAAAAAATGAACTTGAGCAATTTTGCAGCTGTTTTACAGTAGGCTATTATCAGAGATGTCCAGGTGGAATTTGACCTTTGGAAAACTAATTATATTTCACTAATAGCCTGTGTCATAATATTCACTCCATCCAAATACAACTGTTTTTGGCTCATTTTGATTTCACCTAGACCTCTTCATATTTTCCCATTCAAAGAAGACCATACAACTGAAATGAAGTTTGACACCAATATTTTACAAATAAAAAATATGCATAGAAATGTGAAATACTACATAGCTAAACAACGTGAATAACCAATTATAACACAAAACAAAATTTGCTTCAAAAAGGAGCAGTCAGATGTATGTTTGTGCTAACTATAAGGAAAAGCAAACAAACTTCCTGGGCCTGTTTCAAAGTGAGGAACACAGCTGACTCTCCAGAAGGAAGTCACCCCAAAAATAGTAGGCTATAGCTATGGTAAAAAAGAGTGCACACTTCACCCTATAAACCTGTTCATCTTTATGTTAAAGTGAAATTCCGGCGTAAGTGTAAACCATGGTCAAACACACCGTAACACCGAGTTAGACCCCCCCTCGAGAGATCAATTTGCCCGACCGCTACATTCACGAGATCCACCAACTTCAGCAAATACCGCAATATCGCCACACACGGCGCTCTCCGGATCCACTGTCTGACCGCAACCAAAACGCCACCATTTGCCCAAAATAATGCTCAGAACTGCACCAAATGTCATCAATAGTACACCAACCCAGTCTCATAGGAAAATGTATCCTGACTACGTTGGTCCACAGTGCAAAACGTAGAATGGCTACAATATGGGCCCTTTTATTGTGGAACTGTTACATTTTCCCTTTCTATTGCTTTGCGCCCAAGTCACGTGACTTTCAAGGCTCCGGCTGGGAGAAGAAAAAACATGGCGGACATTCCTTATTTTTTAGTGGAAAAATCAATATTTTGAGTTATTTTCTGCATTAAAATTCGTTTTGATTACATTTCTAGTGAGAAATATATATTTTATTTTCGTGATATATACTCAGTTAATGTACATAATCACTCGCTTGCTCGTCTTTGCAAAGATTTTTCAGATCCCGTCAGGAAAATGTAAAACTGTAACGTTTTCATAAAAACATGGCTGACATTTCTCTAATTTTCAGTGGAAAAATCTATATTTTGAGTTTGTTTTTGCATTAAAATTGGTTTTGATTACATTTCTAGTGAGAAATATGTATTTTATTTTCGTAATATGTATACAGTGAATGTGCAAAATCACTCGCTTGCTCGATTGATCAGATCTCGCCAGGATAATGTGAAACTGTAACGTTTTAAACATGTCTGATATTTCTCTCATTTGTAGTGGAAAAATCAATATTTTTAGTTTCTGCATCAACGTGAGTTTTGATTACATTTCTAACGAGAAGTGTACGGTTTATTTTTACAATATTTACTCAGCGAATGTACATAATCACTGGCTTTTTCGGATCTCGTAATGTGAAATTGCAACGTATGGCTGCTATGGAGGCTGCTATCGTCTGGAATAGCTGCTGCTCTTGATTCCACACAGGATTCCCTTGCTATTTCGCGCCGTCTGGCGGATCAAACCCTCGCCACTGCGTGTGTTGCGTCTGATTGATTTGATTATTACTGATGACAAAGTAATTATGAGTTATGATCGGATGGTTGGCTACTGTGTTTTATTTTGAAATCTACCGGATCCTCTGTGCGTTTAACTTCCTGTTTGGTGCGAAGAAGAAGAGGACGCGAGGACGACGACGACGACGACGAAGAAGAAGAAGAAGAAGAAGAAGAAGAATGGATCCCGAGGATGCCGAGGATGCCTTATTCCTGGCAGATGCGGTCCTGGATGAGTGCAAGGTAAATAACATTATCGCAGTGGTGGGAAAAAAATGCTGCTAATTAAGTTTGTGAGTGGCCATAACCTTGGTGGGCGGTTGTTTATTCTATGCTCAATTGTTTACTTAGGCAGATCAGCACGGACAAACAGGAGATTCAGAAAAACCGACACAGTCGTGTGTTTGGCTTGGTGAGGACAAAGATGGCCAACCTCTGCCAAAAAGAAGTAGAGCTGGGGAGAAGAGAAATCGAGATTCAGCCACTGGTTGGTTCTTTGTCTTATCATCAGTAGTTGCAATCATTATTCATTGATTAAGTGCTAAATGGATATTCATACTTTTGCAGTGTCTTCAGCAAGCGCAACACCCTCCTGTGCTTCACCTACTGGCACAACTGGAGAAACTGTGTCCACCAATTTAGGTTTTTTTTCCCCCATTGATACTTGTTTCCTTATTTTTTATGTGATAATTGCCTAGATTTAACATTGCTTTCTTCCCTTTTAACTATCAGACTCCCTCATTCAAGATGTCCGAGACCTCTTGGGAAGTGGTGGTGGTGAGCAACCTCTTCCCTCAACCTGGAGGAACAGGCAAACCTCCTCTCGGGAGAACTGGACACTGATGAGGCCATTAATGGTGAACAATATGCTGTCCTCTGAAAAGCCCAAGGAGGGGCTTTGCCATCATTGTGGACACAAGGCTGCAGTTGTGATGTGCAGGGACTGTCTACCGCGGTCACTGTACTGCACAGCCTGTGACCTCTCCACGCACGAGGCCCTGGTGCTGCACAACAGAACATCCATGGTGGAGGGGTTCTTCAAACCCCTGGCGCCATCCACTTTTGTTCAGCAGCACGAAGGAGGGACATTCTCTTTTCAAGAAAAAGGTAGTTTTTAAGTCTCAGGTTATGACTGGTTTACATTTTACAGCAGCCCTGGTTTACTCCAACAAACATGCTGGATGATGTTTTGTTTGATAGAAACAACACCCTCACTGTTCGTGACTGTTTGGTTTCAAGTACACTACTAAAATTTTGCTTTTTAGATTGCCTGTTACCAATTGTTGCTCCCTGCTGTGACTGCTCCACGGGTCAAACAACATTTTCCAAGGGAAAACAGGTCATTCTGATTGGAATGAATGGTAACTATTTTTTCTTCATATTGTCTTTTATTAATTTACTTATTTTTATGAGATAATTATTTTTTCTCTGAAATTTCAGGAAGATACAACCTCTTCCTTCCGTTGGTGAACTGCTCCTGTGGAAAAATCTTGCCAGTGACCATAAGTGATCTGGTTGACAGTGGTTACTGGCCAGCCACTGTCAATTTTGAGACCTTGTACATGGTGGACTTATTCACCACGTATGAGGATCTGAAAATCACTGCCCCAGGGATGTCGCGACAAGCTTTCATCAGCATGCTCGACTGTAGAACTAAACTTTTCGGGCGAGTGAGTAGATTTATCATTTAAGTTATCTTGTTTGGATCACCTTTTCATTAACTGATTAGGCCTTGTCCTTACAATCCCAAAGTTTCAGCACACATTTCTTGACAGAGCCATTTCTTTCACAATGACCATGGTGTGAAGCCAGCCTTTGACACATCAGTTGTGTATTAATAACTGTAGGGTTACTTACTGCTTTGTGTTGTTTTCACTTTTGCTCCCAGAGCGGTAAGATATGTGGGGACTCGATGCAGAGGGCCTTCCTCGAATGGGCCTATGCCAAATTTGAGGTTGACAAGCTGTCCCAGGTGCAGCATTTTCAGTGCCCCGCATGCACACCCTCCATGTTGGCAGTTGCAGTGGACGGGAACCGGAAATTATATCGGTTCAAAAGCCAACCAGGGTGTGTAACATTCATGTCAAGATGAAATGCGAGTTGCAAATTACTTTTATACAGTAAATGTAACCTACATCTATATATTTCTTTCAAGACCTGAAGGGTTTTTTGATGGAGTGTTTTTGGCCAGTGATGCTAAGGTGTCCTCCTTTGTTGATTACATCCATCGAACAACTGGACACGTAAGCTAAATTTATTTCTTTTTATTTCTTCATGAGTAACACCTCAAATTTCAAAATCCTATGAATGCTTGTAGTCTATTTTTTCAAATGTTAAACATTGTTTGTTTTATTTAAGTAATGAAGTGGCATTACTGCATCAAATGCCGTAACTGGAAATGTCTGTATTTGTTGTCATCTGTTATAGAATCCAGACAAAGGGAGATGTGGTGGCGGTCAGTGGTCAGCAGCACGAGAGACTTCCAACAGCAACAGCAAACTGGACGAGGAAGGCGTTGAAGTGGCTGTCTGCCGTCATGGGGTTTTGCTGATGGGACTGAATATGTTCCGCGGGGAAATCTTCGCATACCCCATGTATCTGCAAAAAGAGCTAGCTTCAACACCTGTCCAGTTTTTTTGCTCAGATGTGGTCTGCAAATATTGGCCATATTTGCAGAAAGTTGCTGACCACTGTCCGGAGTTGGAGGACTTGTTGCGCATGCGCCCATTTCTATCTATCATGCATGCAAAAGCGCATTCATGGATGTGTGAGGTAATAATGACAATTAGTGAATATAAATGCATTTCTTACCATTTGTACCACACATTCTGATAGTCTGTCCTCTGCCTCTGCTTTGTTTTGTTAGTTTGTTTTTTTACAAATGATCACTCAAAATTCATTTTAATGTGTTACAGTTAAAATGGGGGGGCCGTAACCAAGAAGGAGCGGGAACAACTATTGGGGAGGAGGTTGAACAGGTTAATAGCTTCCTCTCCCGAGCAGCCATATGTTCAAAGTACATGTCAAAAGCCGGTAAGAATTTTTAATGTACAGTTCTGTCCAAATGGAGACCACGAGCTGACTTTTTAAAAAAAAAATTTTTTAATTTAGCACTGTTTGTTGTCATTGTCTTTGGTCTTGAAGTGGTTCTGTTAGAGCTTTTAGGTGTGATCATGCTGCAGTATGAATCCTTCTCCACATAGACCAAATGGGAAGGTGTAGGACCTCTCTATGATAGAGACACTGCAGGTGTCTAACTCCTGAGTAGACAAACATCACCACACTTAAATATTTCCCATATTCCTTCTTCTGAGAAGGGGGTTTGAACACTGATGCTTGGCCTTTGCATTTTAGTTCCATGCATAGGTGCTCCTTTTCAAAACAATTGTCTATTCAGCACTTCTACACTTATCAACGTTCTCTTTATAATAATTTAGCTTCTGTCACATGAATTAAGTTTATGATTCTTTCTTATGTGACGATATTAGAGAATGATCAATGAAGTATCTGATCTTTGTTCCTCACTGTGAATCTAAATTACTGCAAATACATTGTGTTTCAAGTTCGCACAGACATGCTAACAATCCAGGCAAGTGGCTGGAACAAGAGAAAGGCAGAAAACCTTGACCGGACACTGGCCAAAAGACATGCCAAGGTATTAACTAAGCTAATGAGTATTATAACATTTTTGTTTTTGAATTGTGTCTCAGCATTTGTCAACACATATTTCTTTCGGACAGACTGTACAAAGGATTGCAGAAGCAAAAAAGGATCTGGAGAAACTCACGGCTGAGCTCTCTCTAAATGAAGACACAGTCGAGCAGTGGGTGTGTGATGTTCGGCAGTGGACCTCAGGTAGGATACTTTGAAAAAGGATATTTGATGGCATATTTTAAAGAATCATTTGGCTCTGCTCTTGTACAGATCATCTGAAAAGAGGCTGATTGTAAACTGAAATGGGAATGAATTAATTTGTTTGTTGTCCCCCAAAGGAGCAACAATGCAGACTGAACAACAGAAAACCATCGAGGGCCTATATTTGGGCATCAAACAAAGGAAATTGCATCTGTATCGTCAGTCTGGTGAGACAAAAACAGGCCACTATTAAAGCTATAGTCTACAATCTGAAAGTCATGTGAAAGATCTGAAAAAAGCACCCCCCTCCCCCATACACACACACACACACACACACACACACACACATAGACATAAACCCCGCTGTATCAGCAGTATAACTTTTCAGGCTCACATCTTAGCAGAGCTTTGTCTCCGTCAGTCAAACAATCCCATGTTTAATTTAGTTTTGTCATATCACCTCTTCCTCTGTCTTTTTAAGACCCTGTATGTAGTTTTTACCTTAGAAGAATGTTTCTAAACTCATAGAAGTAGTAGAAAAATGTCTAATAGGATGAATGGTGCCGCCACCACCGCCTGAACAGGGTCACTCAGCAATCTGCATGCTCTGCTCAACTCCAGACTCCGAATCTCCCTGTTCCTCTCCTCCACAGAAAGCGCCTTGTGCTGGGCTGCACGGGGAGCCAGCTTCCCTCCAAGTCAAATCAGGCATATTGTGAAGCCTTATTTTGTATGGTGCTTTTGTGTGGTCATTGCGTGTATTACACACTATCATTTGGGTTTCTCATTGTAGGAGGCAATAAGCGAAGGCATCACCTTCGGAAAAAAATTGCGACCGAAAAGAAAGCCTTAGACATGGCCATAACGGAACACAATGCTGCGGTGGGAGAAGGGGACCAACTACCTCCTGCCAATGAACTCCTGGCTATCGACAACTTCCCCTGGCCATGGGAATGTAAGTACATCCTCTGAAATGCACTGAATTCAAATTGTTTTATGCACTCATCTTGGTGTACATATGGAATCTGATATTAAAAAAAAGGTTAAGAGACATGGGCAATATAAGTCAAGGCAAGGTAAGGTAAGGCATCTTTATTTATATAGTGCATTTCATACCAAGGCAACTCAATGTGCTTTACATAAAGACAAAACATTTTTAAGAAAAAAAAGAGAAAAGAGAAGCATGAAACAGAATAAAAACAAACAAATATTAAAAACAGAGTTAAAAGCAAGAGTGAATTAAAATAAAATAGATATAGTTAAAAAATTCTTAAAAAGAGCTCAGCTATAAGCACATGAAAAGAGAAATGTTTTTAACCTGGATTTAAAAGTGCTTACAGTTGGAGCTGATCTCAGTTCTGCTGGTAGTTTGTTCAGTTGTGTGCAGCATAACAGCTAAATGCTGCTTCACCACATCTGGTTTGAACTCTGTGCTCCACTATCTGACCTGAGTCAGTAGATCTCAGAGCTCTACTGGGTTTAGACCAAGGGGGCAGTTGTCGGTCTGAGAAGTGAAGCCGAGTCAATCTCACTTCCGGGTTAAAAAAACTGCAATCCCCAGAGATTCCTGTGGGGGCTGGTGTCAGAAGGCAGGATGTCTCCATAGACCCCCATGTTAAAATCGCCGACTTTACATCCTAAATAAACATGATCAAAGCCTGGTGTCAGGACGCTTTTTGGTCTCAATCGATAATTTCAACCCCCGCACACACTCTGAGGGGGGTGAATTTTTTTTTAACGCTACCGTTTGACTGTTATTAGGATTCGATTCTGGCCAATCAAGGCGCGGAAACGTTGAGCTACAGGTCCGGAGCGGCACAGAGACAGGCTGCTTCGAGGCCAGTGGGCGGGTTCTCGGCCAGCCAATCCCAACATGGCGCTGTTCAGGCCGCTATATTTGAGTCACAAAACCGACTCCCCAAAACCAGCGGGTGACGTCACGGATGCTACGTCCATTCTTTTTACAGTCTATGGTTTAGACTCTACTAACATGTCATTCATGTATTCTGGACCTAAACCATTCAGTGATTTGTAAACCAGTAGCAGAACTTTAAAATCTATTCTGTAGCTGACTGGGAGCCAGTGTAAGGACTTAAGAACTGGAGTGATGTGATCTGACCTCTTTGTTCTGGTTAAAACTCGAGCTGCAGCTGTTTGATACTTTTCTGAGGGAGACCTGTCAGAAGACCGTTACAGTAGTCTAGTCTACTGGAGATAAAAGCATGAATCAGCTTCTCCTGATCAGCTTGGGACATGAAACCCAGAATTCTGGACATGTTCTTAAGTTGATAAAAGGCTGATTTGGTGACTGATTTGATGTGGCTGTAGAAGGTCAGATCTGAGTCTATCAGGCTGCCAAGGTTTCAGACTTGGTCTTTAGTCTTTTTATAACAAGCAAAGAGTGCAGGAATTAGTAAATGGATGCGACTGAACTCCTTCGTGAAGCACTGGTGTTCTAAATCATCCTGTAAGGGTTTATTTCTCTATTGTACCAGCTAGTATACCTACAGCAGCAAGCATTTCAGGCCAGGTTCACTGTTTGTGACAAAGCGACAAAGCATGGTTGTGAGATTATCACCTGTTACTACGGAACATGTTTGCCAGTGGAAAGATCACAACAGGTGGTTTGGATTTTTCACATGAACACATTCACATGTCTTTTTCTCCCCAGCTTGTTTGAAATTTGCTGCATCCATCAAAATCACAAAAAGCTAATTTTCACAAAAAATGTACAATGTGGAAAGGGTCCAATATGCAAAATATCTTGTCCCAATATTTTTATAGGATGTTGTAAGATAACACTTTGATGTAATTGTATTGCAGGTCATGGGGATATGCAGAAGAAGAAGTCCGTTTTTGACAAGGTGATGATGCTTAACAGACTGAAGGAGGAACAAATAATTCTTGTCCAGGAAGTTAAGCAGCACATCGAGCACCTGAAGAATCTTGCTGGACTGATTCAACAGCTGCTCACCGACGACACCAACGAGAACTGTAAGGACAATAAATAGTTTATCTTCTTCAGTTTGCTTCTCTGCTAACCACTTGGCTTATTTATTTATTTTTTAATGTCACATTCTCAGGCATCACAGAGGGATTAATGGAGAGGGGCCGTGACGGACTTCTCTCTGTCCTGAAGAGGAGGTTGTGTGAGGTCAAGGAACGACAGGCCAAAGCTCACACAACTTACCAAAGCGTTGCAGGACTGGAAACGTTGTCATTTGATGACGAAGAGGAAGACGAAGACGAAGAGGAAGAGGAAGAGGAAGAGAATACTTCCTCAACTGATGAGGAATATTAATTCCTCAGACTGTAAGAAAAATTACCTTGTTCTTTTTTCTCCTTTTTTTTGCATTACATTTTTGAAAAACTTCATCGTAGTTGTGTATAGTTGTTATATAACTGTTCTACTTTCTTGTTCATGTGTTCTTGTCTGTAACAACATCTATTGCATGTCTCTCCTTCATAAGCCCTCAGGTTAAGGTTCAAATTCAATAATCATAATAATACAGAACATTGAGATATACATTAGGCTACTCTCCAGGTCAAGACCTTTCAAGGGATGTATTTGGTTTAGCTAACAGTATGAAGTTTATTTAGTCGTGTGTGTGTGTGTGTGTGTGTGTGTGTGTGTGTGTGTGTGTGTGTGTGTGTGTGTGTGTGTGTGTGTGTGTGTGTGTGTGTGTGTGTGTGTGTGTGTGTGTGTGTGTGTGTGTGTGTGTGTGTGTGTGTGTGTGTGTGTGTGTGTGTGTGTGTGTGTGTGTGTGTGTGTGTGTGTGTGTGTGTGTGTGTGTGTGTGTGTGTGTGTGTGTGTGTGTGGTTTTATTGTATTTCATTGTTTCCCAATGCTTTGGCAACATAGTTCTTAACTGTCATGCCAATAAAGTGAATTTGAATCTGTCTGGTTAGAAACACATCTATCTATCTACTCTACCTACTAGTAGGTGCAGGAGGCTGTTATCACCCATTAATCTGGTTGACCCAATGTTATTAATGCCCAGTAGGCACAGAAGGTTGATCACGGAAAATCGTGTTAGGCTATTGTTTATTTCCTCGTTTTGTTTTCGTGCTACTCAGAACGAATTTCAAACTAATGTATAGAGGGGTTTGATTTTATTTAATATCTGAACCTTGACATCAACTGAATACAAGATTTTAATCATCAGAGATTCCATATCAACCCCCCCCCCGTTTTTCTTATGTTACGTCAAGCCTGTACATTTAAGAATGCAGGGATCCTCGGCATCATAACGCCCATATTTATGATCTAATGCTTGTATTCCTCTTATTTGCTGCAGGGTTTATTTCATGATTGGAAAACTCTTTTGGTTATTTTATTTTGTAGGAGAAAACAGGAAACAGATAACTGTTTCCTGCCTTTCCTAGCTAGAATGTCCGCATTACTTTTTCAACTACGGACTACGTTTTTTTTGTAAGGTACCACTACGTTGGCAATGTCATCTTATATTATTTTAATGTCGTTTTTTTTCGTATTATTATTGTGGAAGTGTCCTGTATTTCTCTAGTCCCTCTCCCTATGCTGTCCGGCGGAAACAGATGCTCCCCTTTTCCCGCTAACCCTTCACCAGGTAAGATGCGTGTCTGCTTGATGTTCACATTAACATTTGTTTCATTATTAAACGCAAGACTATGAAAACCATCTTCTAACTTGTGAGGGAAAAAATAGCCATATCTTGTAACTTTGTCCAGCTAGATGACCGATAAGTCAACTACCGTATGTGCAGTTTGTGATATGCAGTAGGCTAACATGAGAAGAAGTCTCATTAGGCACCCTTAAAACCTGTGTTGATTTAGAAAAAACGCGACTTTTTGTATAGCCTACATTCAGAAGATGGGGAAAAGCTAGACTAATAGCTAGCCTGTAGTACTGAATATTTGTCTCTGTTCTCCTTGTAGTTTCTGTCACCCCATCCCGAACACCGACCCAGCATCTTTATAGACACAAAGGCACTTTTAAGAGCCATCTATCTATCTATCTGTCTGTCTGTCTGTCTGTCTATCTATCTATCTATCTGTCTGTCTGTCTGTCTGTCTGTTTCTCTAGGCTATCTATCTATCTATCTATCTATCTATCTATCTATCTATCTATCTATCTATCTATCTATCTATCTATCTATCTATCTATCTATCTATCTGTCTGTCTGTCTGTCTGTCTGTCTGTCTGTCTGTCTGTCTGTCTGTCTGTCTGTCTGTCTGTCTGTCTGTCTGTCTGTCTGTCTGTCTGTCTGTCTGTCTGTCTGTCTGTCTGTCTGTCTGTCTGTCTGTCTGTCTGTCTGTCTGTCTGTCTGTCTGTCTGTCTGTCTGTCTGTCTGTCTGTCTGTCTGTCTGTCTGTCTGTCTGTCTGTCTATCTATCTATCTATCTATCTATCTATCTATCTATCTATCTATCTATCTATCTATCTATCTATCTATCTATCTATCTATCTATCTATCTATCTATCTATCTATCTATCTATCTATCTATCTATCTATCTATCTATCTATCTATCTATCTATCTATCTGTCTATCTGTCTGTCTGTCTGTCTGTCTGTCTAGGCTATCTATCTGTCTGTCTATCTATCTGTCTGTCTGTCTGTCTGTCTCTCTCTCTGTTTCTCTATCTATCTCGTGTTGTTAGTCAGCCTGTTTGTTTGTTTATTTGTTTGTCTGTGTCTGTCTGTCTGTCTGGTTTTCTGTCATGCCAGGAGGGTCTACAAAAAAGACCTGTCCCTTTTGCAAGGGAGTTTTGTTTTGTGCGCAGACAGACTGCAAGACAGAGCAGCCTCTGAAGCAGCGCCTTAAAAAGAAGCTTCATAAGTTTGATAATAAGAGAGAAGAATGGGTGGTTGGCCGTAAGAAGAACCACAACGTGGCATCCATTAAGGATGAAGCCACCATCATGGTTCGTGCAGATTTTAAAATGAATAAATTGAACTGCTCAGATAATATTGGAAATAAGTTATGTGGTATACATGGAAAATCCTGTGATCCTCAGGTATTTCTGTGTTCATAACAAAATAGTTGAAAAGAAGAAATGGACTGCAATAATACCACTACAGCTTGTAAAATGTATACACTGCCAACTATGAATGCATTTGCAGCATTCACCTATTCAGTCACAGAAACACAAATGTTTCTCTCTATTTTTGATACATTTAGAAATTATCATTGTTGATGCTTCAGTTTCTAGTTATCTAAATGAAAAACAAGTGTTACAGATGTGATACCCTTACTGTTGCTATTTGTCTTAAAGTTTAGTTTTTTGCTTATACTTCATGAACTGTTCCTGTTTGCACATACATTTTTATACAAAAGTGAAACTCATCACGAAATTAGATCATCCTAAATGGCATTAGTATGGATTCTGTCCTCAGTAATGTCATATTTGTGTCATTAATCAATGTGTTTAGTTTTAGTTGCTATTCCATATCTAAATAAACTAAACTAAACTAAGAGTAAGGGACTATCACCTTCCTGTATTCATCTTGTATATTTCCTGTTGACTAACAACATGACCATGCTCCACTTCATCTGTGTTATTTATTTGAGTTAACATAAATGAGGTAGAAGGAACTGCCCCAAGAGCTCAGAGACAGAATCGTAGCAAGGCACTGATCTGGCACTTATTGTTTCTAAGAGCACAGTGGCCTCCATCATTCTTACATGGAAGATGTCTGAGTCCACCAGGCCTCTACCCAGAGCTGCAGTCGTCCCACCAAACTGAACGGTTGAGGAGAAGAGCCGTGGTTAGAAAGGTAACAAAGAACCCAGGGATCACTGAGGCTGAGCTCCAGAGATCCTGTGTGGGGATGGGAGACAGTTACAGAAGGTCAACCACTGATGCAGCCCTCCACCAATCTGGGAAATATGGCAGAGTGGCCTGACGAAAGCTCCATGAAGCTTCTCCTCAGTGCTAGACACATGAAAGGCTGCATAGAGTCATAGTGACCTGGCTCAAATCTTGGTGGCCTGGCTTTCACAGTCCTATTGGCGCTCTACCAGGGACATGATGTGATATGCATCCTGTTATTCTCCTACAATACAATTCACATTCTCCTCTGGGAGGAGTTTGTGAGGGGCAGATCTAACAGCTCTTGGCCTCTAGTCTAGTATCGGTTGAGTACAAGCCGAGTCTCTGACAAATATTGCTCAGTCAAATCTGTCCCTGGGAAAAGTAACGTTGTGCCCAACTGAAAAGGGAACTACGTTTCGTTACCATATTTTCAGTAGTAACGCGTTACTGTTACACACAACACTGCAGTTATGCTATATAAAAGTAGGCAGTGCTAGACACATGAAAGGCTGCATAGAGTTACTCAACAGCCTTTAGGTAACTGTTGCAAACTCTGCTCCGCTGTATTTACCTTCACTCGCTTTAACTTTTGACCCATTATTAGGCTATTGCTTTACTACGGATAGTGTTTGTGTCTGCCCCACCACCCCGCTTATCTTTTCTCAAATCTTTCTCAATCTTTTCTACAAAGTCACATGGTTTCAGAGAACTGCATGGTTTCAGAGAAATGCAGCTCTCTTACTTTCACTTTCACAGCAGCAACGGGGAACTTTGAAGGTCGGTGGCCCCAGCTGGCAGCCAGCCTGAAGCAGCTATTTGAATGCTGGAGACTTCACTACCCACAAGTCATGCACTATGAGATTAGTTAGACCAAGTTTCTCTTTACTGCGAGCGTCTACCTGGGACAGATGTAGTTCAGCGTTCACTGAAGAGTCCTGACCAAAACTCACCCAGCTCAGAAAACAACTTACTGCACCTACATTTAATTGCATCATTTCCTGTGTGTGGAGAAATACTCTAGTTAGTGACAACTAGCACCCAAACAAAGGTGCTAATTAGTACAGATATCTTACCGAGGCAGGCTAATGCAATTTGGAACTCTATTTTTGGAGTGTTTTGATCAAAAACACCATCAATTTTATAAGAAATATGCATCCACCTGCCACATCCTTACATTTTCTACACCGTAAAAAATAAAGGGCTGTGAAAACTCAAAAATTCTAGGTAACTGGCTGCAATAGATTTTTGCGTTTTGAGTCCAACTAAAACTCTCAAGTTTTGAATAAAACCACATAAAGTTAAGCCAACAAATTATCTTTTGTTGAGATAACTTGTAAATTAACTTAAAGATAACTTCAAATTTTGAGTTTTTTAAACACTTAAAATTTAGTAGTCTCAACTTATTATTTTTGTTTCAGATAAGTTACCTTTCAAATGCATCAAAACTCAAAAATTCAAGTTGTACTTATAAATACTCTCAAGTTGTGGCAACTAAAACAACAAATAATACAAATACAAATAATACTAGTTAAGTAAAACATCTTTATTTAAACATTTAATGCAATATTCCAGCAAATATGATTAAATCTATCTAGTGCAAGTACTGTACACTGCACCCACAAACAAAAAGATGCAGACTGGTGTGGCCAAACTTGTTAAAAGTGTCCAAACCACAACACAGTCAAAAAGCACTACAGCAACACCACAGCAATGCTGTTAACAGTTTGAAGCGAGGCCGGTGCACCATCCACGAACACGGTGAGCACTCCCATTTGGACCCCTTTTGTTTGTCTGTCTTCTGGATCGGTGTCCTGTTGAAAGCAGAAATTCAACCAAATTCAATATAAACACTGTTAAGATAACTAAACACCTATGTCAGCGTGTAATTTTAAATTTGTGTCTCAGCCTGAGTAAACCTGTAGTGTACAGTTACTGTGCTATACAGTTTTTTTTGCCTGTGATTCTAATTGCTATTCATCCCTGTAACAAGCTACAAGTCATTTATCTAACATCACAATAGTCTGAAGCTGTTCAATGGCGGTAAAAATGAAACATCAGGTAACTAGCCTTGTTGACTAACTCTGCCCCACTTACAGTTTTCTTTTAACTCTGTTGATTAGTGGTGCACTGTCCCTATGAAATAAACTAATAAATGAAATGAAATATCCTAAATAGTTTTTCTCTGTGCTACTCTGGTCAGAGCGGCGTCCCAAGCAACAGTGTGCTACACTAAGCAGCGGTCTGGCAACGGACTGCAGGAATTATTCTTCTGTTGTTGTTGCCTACAATGATCAATAGATTGTGGTATTCTGGTAAAACTCCATATTCAACCTTAAATTAAATGGCTGGTTAAATAAATTACTTGTGTTCCAGGGAGAAAGGAGGCTCTCAGCCATTAAGCTGGGTTACGCTACTGTAGGTGGAAGGCAAAAATATATGGGGCGTTGGTGATTAATACGGTTTTTTGGGAGCTACAATCCAAGGTGTGGATATTTCATCTTTTCTATATTCTAAAGCAATATGGCATAGAGAATTATATGTGCATGATAATTAATGTGCACTCATGGTTGACCAAAAATAAAAACAGACATTCTGTACTCACCAGGCGTTTCAGGAAAAGTGTCTCTGAAATCTGAGGTCTAGACATGCTCTGCTTTGATGCATTGTGATGTCTGGAAATTGGACACAGGAAAGCCATAGGACATTTGGTTAAAAACAGTGCAGCTGAGATTAATTTGTGACTAGTTTAAACTTAGGTCTTATATTGGGGTGGCATCCATCAAATTTGGACGAACCGGGAAGAGGACAGACAGATTTAATTTTTTTCAGGACAATATCGCATTTCGGGGCTTCAATACAAGAGGGACATTAGCACTATGGAGGTATTTGGATGTTTTTTGGTGTGTCTTTTTGTTACGAAGACAGTTGGTATCCATTTGCAACCGTTATATTGACATGCACTGCTATGCCAAGACCCCCTGTAACTCAGAGAAGCGACAGATAACTCTGAAACTTCTCCCAGCCCTTAGTCGACACAAGGAGAGAAATTTCAATTTTGGGTGAACTATCCCTTTAAGGGCTTGCTCAGGTAACCCTGAACCATAATCAAAAATACATGATATTTATAACATGAATTCACCTGTTCATCAAGAACAGCCAAGCGTCTCTCCCTGTCTTGTCCCTTTTCCTGGCACGGCTGCTCTAAATGTCCACAACAGTTCCTTGGTTACACATCAGAACTTGCTGCAAATCTGAAATAAACAAAAAACAGCACACATTAATCCAACCGAACCAGTTCACATGGATTTTCTCTTAAGTAGTCAGTTTCTGAATACCTTTATTGGCAAGGTGCTGAATTACTCGTTGTATAAGGCAAGCAATAGTTCTGTGATATAAAATAGTTAGCAACTTTTTCACACACATTTTCTTACCTGTTCCTTAAGACACAGGGCAGGCCATCTCTCCTGGATTTCTGTGACCATGGGCTGCACCTCAATCTTCTCCTGTCAGTCCACCAAGACAATTAACAACAATTAATGTCATATATATTCATGTTTACATGACACCCAATTGTAAAAATGAGTCTCTAAAGTAACATTAAACTTTAACATCAGAGGCACACATAAGCAGTATACCAGTTATTTGTAGCACTGCTCATTGTGTTTAATAAATGAGCTCCAGTTCCACTGTAGCCGCACTAACGGAGCTAACAGAGCTAACGGAGCTAACAGAGCTAACGGAGCTAACAGAGCTAACTGGTAAACAATTAACATCTACAACTCTCTTTAGCCGTGAGGGGGACAATAAATATATAATAATGTATAATCTGCACACGTGAACCCTGACTTTTAGTACCATATTGAGCAAAATACTCACCTTGAGAGTAAGAAGTGTAAGAGATGTCGGCAGCACATGGCAGCAGTATCGTTGTGGTGGAACCCCTGCAGATATGCATTGGAGACCCCAGTTCTTGTTGTCTCAACTTCTAGAACTTGTCCTGACCTCAAATGCACAGTTTTGAGGTTTGCTAACTCAAGTTATTAAGTTAGGCCAACTTTAGCCAAAAAACTTGAAAAAGATAGTTGAAATAAATAATGTTTATTAGTTTACAACACAACTCAATGTTTTTTGTTTAGTCAGCTGAAAAAATATGGTAAGGCCAACAACTTTAAGTTTTCTGAACGCACACCCAGAGCTGGTAGCTACGAAACATACACCACTTGGGTTCACCTTCCTTCCATGCTGGTGTGACAGTTGACGGTCCTGTCACTGTGCCTCCAATTGATCATGTGCCCTGGCTACTTGGCCACAGGGATATCCCTTTGGTCGAATGGTCAGCGTGCATGACCCTTACCCAGGAGACTGGGGTTCAAACCCCGCCCGGGCCCTCCTTCGTCCTGCCACACTGGTTTTAGTTAGAGATGAGGTTTTGGCAAAGAGGTAGAGAGGTCAGAGAAGAGAGAAAAGTGGGACACCAGGAGAGAGTGATTAGGAGATGCTCTAAATATTTAACAACACAAATTACTAAACAAGTTATTCAAGCACTGGTTTTGTCACATATGGATTATTGTACAGTTGTTTGGTCCAAGACCTCACTAGCCAACATCAGAAAACTGCAACTTATACAAAATAAAGCAGCACGTGTTGCACTTATGTGTGGAATAAGGTTGAATATTTGTCAAATGCATGATGCCAGTCTCTGTTGGCTGGATGTTAAGCACAGATTGTCATATTTGTTGATGGTTTTTCTTAAAAATATAATAACAACTAAAATGCCATACATTTTGTATAGAAAATTGTCTTTTAGTTCAAACATAATTATTCAACTGGACATGCTGCTGGAAGTTATTTTATTTTACCCAGGGCACTCTCTCAAGGTACAGTTGCCTATTATATAGAGCTATGAAGGAGTGGAATGACCTTCCGAATTATTTTATACAACAAAGAGACATGGTTAGTTTTAAAATGAAACTAAGAGATTATTATTTTGATCGCAATTTTGACCATTAGTAGCCTATTTGTAAACTGGGTCCTGGTATTCTTGTTGTGTAGTGATTCAATGTAGGAGCGGGTAACATATGTCAAGTGTTTGTCTTGGATGTTTTGTTTTTTTTGTATTGAGTATGTGTTTTCTGTATGTATTTTCTGTTTTATGTATTCATGTGTTGTGTGTTAATGGTTTGTATTTGTCATTTATTATGATGAAAAGACCCCAGGAAGAAAAGCTGCTGCGTGGCAAAAGCTAATGGGGATCTAAATAAACTAAACTAAACTAAGAGTAAGGGAGTATCACCTTCCTGTATTCATCTTGTATATTTCCTGTTGACTAACAACATGACCATGCTCCACTTCATCTGTGTTATTTATTTGAGTTAACATAAATGCGGTAGAAGGAACTGCCCCAAGAGCTCAGAGACAGAATCATAGCAAGGCACTGATCTGACACTTATTGTTTCTAAGAGCACAGTGGCCTCCATCATTCTTACATGGAAGATGTCTGAGCCCACCAGGCCTCTACCCAGAGCTGCAGTCGTCCCACCAAACTGAACGGTTGAGGAGAAGAGCCGTGGTTAGTCACATGGTTTCAGAGAAATGCAGCTCTCTTACTTTCACTTTGACTGATGCCAATTATCTCCTTATACAATTCACATTCTCCTCTGGGAGGAGTTTGTGAGGGGCAGATCTAACGGCTCTGCCTCTAGCCTATATATTGGATGAGAGTCTCTGACAAAGCAGCAACACAGACGGACCAGGCAGAGATACAGACAAGGAGACACCTGAGAAAAAGGTGAGTGTATGTAACTCCTTATATATTTTCTATAAATCAAAGTATGATTCCTATAGCAGACAGATCTTTTTTTTTTGGACCTACATTTTATTATGTTTTATAATTTACAATACGTGATATTTTGGAATATCTGTCTGTTCTGTGTATATGTGTATTTTTTATTGTTCTATGGACCACCGCTGTGTCCGAAATAAAGTATTGAATTGAATTGAATACAAGAAACACACTATAGTAACTACCCTGCCCTGGTGTAGTCACTCTGCTGGGTGGTAGTACTGTAGATGAGGGGTGTTTTGATGTAGGATGAATAAATAATTGCCCAGACTGTGTCCACGTTTGGGAGAAGAAGGTGCAGATCCCAGGGGAACAGGGGAGCGTTGCTAACAAATGTTGTTTTTAATACAGATCCGTTTGCATTCTGCTTATTCTCACTCTGCCATCAAGTTGGAGGACGTGCAGCTAAAATCAGGTAAAGGCAGCATTTTTTCACATACATCAGTTGTTAGCTATCTTACGACTAGACTTATTTGCAATAATCTTTTTTTCAACCATCACAATTGTCTTTACAGAAAAACCTTGAGACTCACTACTTTATATAGTTTTATCAACAAAACAAATACAAAACCGTTATAGAGAGAGAAAGAGAAAGAGCCACAGAGCGACCCTCCCTTCCTGTGCAAATACAAAATGTGAATTGTATGACATGAGCTGCATACAGTAAAAGTAAGAGCTGAAACCTTGTGATTTCAAGGTATAAGGCTGATGATGAGACTTGAAACTATGAGAAAAGAATGAACAGATTTTTGGACATGGACCAGGAGAGAGAGTGAATAGATTGTTGATCTAAACTGATTGTTGATTCTCAGTCTGATGGTTGTTCTCTCCAAAACATGTCGGCCTCATTTCATTCTTTAAGTCGTCACATGCACAATAATCTGTTCAATTGTCAAAATTAGTCAAGAACATAAAACCATGAATACCATATATTTATTTACAGACTGTAGGCTATGTTTTTGTTAATGTGTTTATATGACAGTATAATATGCTGTACATTTTCTTTTTACTCTGATGAATGGAAGTTACTTTATGTGTGTGAATAGGGCTCCAGACTGCCCCTAAATGGAGGCATTTTGCCCCTAAAATGTGAGACAGCGCAAGTAAATTTTTCATCAACTTGCACATGTCCAACCAGTAAATTTACCTTTTTTTTTTACACTGGTGAAATGTGGAAAGGACGACTCAAAGAATCTGGAATCTGTCATTACTGGTTGCAGGCCAACGATCATGAATGAAAAGGAAATGTGAATATTTGCCCAGAAAGTCGATTTTCCCCCAGATTTTCTGCTTGCAAATTTTACTACTATACGCTAGGGGCCACTGTTGTCCTAGTAAAAAAAAAAAAAAAGAGTTTGTCTGGAGCTCTGGAATAAAAATGGCTACCTTTCCTTGACAGTATGAGTGCAATGTGTGATGTCAAACCTTGGAGGCTTTTTTTTCTGTTTTATACACAATTGTATTCTGTTAGCTGGACAAAAGAAACTACCATTGTCAATGAAGGACTGGACTCAGAATGAGAGGTTACTGTAATATTCCATTGCTCCTCTGCCATAGTGACAAAACATCTAAACATTTTGACTTGCAGTTCTCACACAATGCCAAATGGACGATGCATTTTGGGGAGACTGACTATTTGTATGAGAAGGAAATTTAGTTTTGGCACAGAAGTGAACTGTTGAGGGAGAGATATGAGCTTTTGCCAGTGAGCTATGGTGTTGTGCTGAACTGTAAGAGTGTTTTGCCAAATAAACTTAGAGTTTAGAGAATGTAATTTCTGTTTAGAGAAATGAGCTGAACCAATGGAGCTTATCAAAGTGCTTACGATCTGAGATTCCCGCAGCATTCATGAATCTAGTACCCCTTTCCCACTGGCCAAAAAACCCGTTTAAACCCGCTAACAATCGGCTAAACGACTCGGCAAGCGACGCGGGTTAAAATCACCTTTAATCGGCTCGGCTCTGCTCGGCTTGCAGTGGGAACGCCAGACCCGGGTCAACCCGCTAATTTACGTGATGACACTGAACGTTACGTGACGCTACGTCATCGCGCCGGTCGCGTCTCATCACCAAAACAAAGCTCTGCTCCGCTCTGCTCTCATCCGAGACTGGGATCAAAATATCAGAGAACATTGACCAAAAACGATAGAAAAAAAGAAAAGAAAAGAAGCGACAGTCTGTTTAACTGACGTGTTGTGCCGCGGACGTCCGTCATCCGGCCGCAGCAGACTCTCTGTCCTCCGCGGTCCTGGTGCTCCAGGTCAGCCAGCCAGAGACTGTCTTTTGCATGCAGAGGACCGCAGATCTGGAACGAGCTAGATGAGAGCTTGAGGGTGGGGACGTCCATCTCCATTTTCAAGAAAAAGCTAAAAATTAAATTACTTAGTCTATATATATATAAATTGCAACCATTGAACATCTGAACCATAGTAAATTGAATGTAAATTTTATAATCATCTGCTTTTATCTACATGTTATGAAAACCTTCTGTTGGTACACTTGGGGTCCACGTTGTCTGTTAATGTTTCATGTACTGTATTGTTAGTTTTGTACGTGCTTTATTGTGTGTGTCTGTGTGTGTATTTATACTGTTAATGTTTCGTGTGTATTGTAGTCTTGTACATGCTGTATTGTTTTGTGTTATATGTATCCAGGCTCCCGCAATAAGCTTTTGGTAGCTTCAATGGGAGACCTGATTCACACAAATTATGTGTTGTGTGTGTGAATAAACTTCATGATTGTCATGATTGTGAGAGTCTGCCCCGGCGGACGGACACTCCGCGGTGGGCGGCTGTGGCATGACTGTGTGTGTCTCTTGCACCGCGGATGAGAGCGGGGCGACTGGTTTATGCTCTGTCTGATCCCTCAGCGGGGGGTCAGACTCGGCTCATTTTGGTCAATGGGAAAGGGGCCAAATGCCGATTGTTAGCGGGTCGACCCGCGTTTAAAAAACCCGCGTCGACCCGCTAATTTTAGTGGGAAAATGGCTTAGGGTAGGGTTTTAGTAGAGCGGGCTTTTATATGCAAATGACACAGATTTACTAACTTTTCATGAATGAGACCCATTATCACAATAGATTGTGACTCTATGAAAGTTCTGGTTTTCAAGTTGAAAACACTTAAGCAACACTTTTCTTTATTCTCACAAAAATGTAAACACATTTGCATTTTTAATTCAAACATGTTAAGAAGAATACCTGAGTGTTTGATGGGTGTATTTTTCAAAAGCTTTGTACTTATCGATTCTATAGCAGTTGACTATATAAAATATTTTGTTTTTCTTCGTGTGATCCAGAGAATGCCACGGCTGCTGAACACCCAGAGGAGAACCATGACAGCGCAATAGTCAAAGAAGAATCTCAACTCAAGTCTCGCTTGCTGCATCTGCAATCAATGTGAAAGGTGACTTAAAAAAAAAAAAATTCCAGTTACTGTAAGTCCCTGTCATTTCTCATATCAGAAACATCATTTTCACAATTTTTTTTAGCAGACCAGTTACAGTTTTTCTCATTCGCTTTGCCTCAATTCTCAAATGAAAAAAAAGAGTAAAGAATTTCTCATACAACCACACTAATTTGTCTTGGGGTTATGTGTGTGCAAAAGAGTAAAGAATGACACTACAAATTTGCACAAAATCCCTTGTATATGTCCCTCTCATCAAAACTGATTAGTTTAGAGACTCCTCACATAAACATCTATCTATCTATAGCACTTTATTTTACATTACACTAATAAGACTTAATAAGACGTACTTTTTATCAAATTAGACAAAAACTAGAAATGATATATTCTTTATTAGAAAGGAAAATACACAACGTTACCCTAATTAGGCGGAACAATCCGTACCTGAAATATGTTCATATTTTAGACACTTAAGAAAAACAATTGTACTCTGATAAAAGCTAACAAGACATGCTTTGCATCAAATTAGGCAAAAACTAGAAGTAAAATATTTTATTAGCTATTGAACAAACACAATTAGACCCTAATAAGAGATAACAAGACATGCGTTGTAGATTAGATTAGATTAGATTGCCTTTATTGTTATTGAAAAAATAATTCAACGAAATTCACGTTGCTTCCCCGCCGTGATGCCACAGAACACACACAAGACAGAATAAATACAAAACATAGCTAGAGAGTAGACAAGTCGACAGACAAACAAACAACCACAGGGAGAGCAGAGCCGCTGCGTACATGCACGCCGCCATCTCGCCAAAACGGTTAATCCAATGAATTAAGTTTTTATCACATTCAATCAATCAATCAATCCAAAACTTTATTTGTCCCCAAGGGGCAATTAAAAGCAGCAGGTAGAGCAGCAGCTTGATTTAAAACCAACCAAAAACAAAGAAGATAAATATAAAATAAATTAATAAATAGTCTCTAGACATACAGTATACGTCAGTTGAAGCGGAGAAGGGGTGAGGGATGTGGATATGTGTGTGTGTGTGTGTGTGTGTGTGTGTTCATGAGTTCATAGTTCAGAGTTGAGGAGGCTGACAGCCCTGGGGATGAAGGTTGCCCTCCTCCTCCTCCCCTATGTTGCCTCACTTCTAAGATTTTTCTTATTTCTAAAAGTTCTCTCAAGATGAAACTCTAAGTCAGGTCATTTTTATACCACATTTAAAGGGATGATTCAGAGTAATTTCAACCTAGGGTTCTTTGCACCATGACCTCGAGCCAAACGCCCCCCCCCAGAAGCTTGTTTTCCCTTGCTCGAACAGTGGTCGAGTTACCGCTATTAACCGAATGACGCTAACGTTACCAAGCGGCTGTCTTAAATTACCCCACTAATAATGTCCGGAATTCCTGGTGTACTTTACCCAGGGGGCAAAGCAAAAAAACGGACACGGAGCGTTGTAAAAGGTTTGACACCAGAAATGACATCTAGGAACTTCAAGGATTAAAACCTGGGTGGACAACCCGGTCAACTAGCTGCTGGAAAGCTACAGGGGGCCAAAACCCCTTTCTTGGGTCATTTTGCTGGCGAAATGATGTAAATGCAAATATTTAGGTCCTACAATGGCATAAATAGTCATACAACTATAAAATTTGGCAGAGAGTATCTTGACACATAAGGGGAGGCATGAAAAAAAGATTCTGGGGTTTGTTGCAACTCGATTTTAAGATATGACCCTCAACATCCCAAAAAAGACCAAAAAAAGTACTGTTTGCCTGACAAATTCTCATGAAAATTATTATTTTTCAGCACTTTATGGAGAATATCTATGCCTAACATGTATATAGAAAATTTCCTTAATTCATAAGCTTCCATTTGAGTCCAAGATAGCCTTTCTATCTCAAAAGCCCCACTTGCTGTGGCCATCGGTCTTCTCTATCTGTCTGTTCACTTTGGGGAGACCAGAAATAGAATGGTTTCTGATCATGCTAGTTAACATGTAGTTTTTCACAATAGGTGTTGCATTGTTTGGAGACAGCCTGTAGCTTTCCAGTAGCTAGTAGAAGGGCTATCTTGGACTCAAATGGAAGCTTATGAATTAGGGGAATTTTCTATATACATGTTAAGCATAGATATTTTATATAAATAATCATTTTCATTAGAATTTGTCAGGCGAACAGTACTTTTTTGGGTCTTTTTTGGGATGTTGAGGGTGATATCTTAAAATCGAGTTGCAACAAACCCCAGAATCTTTTTTTCATGCCTCCCCCTATGTGTCAAGATACTCTCTGCCAAATTTTATAGTTGTATGACTATTTATGCCATTGTAGTACCTAAATATTTGCATTTACATCATTTCGCCAGCAAAATGACCCAAGAAAGGGGTTTTGGCCCCCTGTAGCTTTCCAGCAGCTAGTTGACCGGGTTGTCCACCCAGGTTTTAATCCTTGAAGTACCTAGATATCATTTCTGGTGTCAAACCTTTTACAACGCTCCGTGTCCGTTTTTCAAAAAACTGGGATTTTGCCCCCTGGGTACTTAGGCTACTGTACAAACTTTCTAATGCTTTGTTTACTACTACTAACACTATTTGTACTACTGTAGAAGTTTGTTGTCTAAATTGCACTAACTCATGGAGGTGAGTTTAATTTCGGTATAAGGGTTCGTCACTCAACACTATGTTGGAGTAGCGGTGTTGGAAGGGGTCAGCCCTGTGTTCCCAGAGCCCTATGTTCCCAGATTTAGCTAAAAGCTACATTACATCTGTAGTCAACTGCTACTGGATAATAGGTTGGGTGTAATTGACGACCAAATTGGGAGAAATGGGGATACAATCTGATGCAAATTGATGATAAAGTGGGAAATGTGGGAACATAGGGCCTCATTTTGGAAAGAAAAAAAACCTTAGAAATTAGGGAACATAAGGCTGAGGGAACATAGGGCTGTGCGAACATAGGGCTGAGGGAACATGGGCACGCTCCCTCCTGAAGCTGGGTGGTGTTGTCTGTCTCGAATCTGGTATAGAAGGAGTTCAGGTCGTTAGGGAGAGATGCAGGACTACTTCATGAATAGTGATGGATCTGTGGCTGATGGGAGTAGTGTTCATTGTAGCCATGTTTTTAATACTGCGCCATGCTGCGTGAAGGTTCCCCTGGGTGAATGTATGCTCCACTTTGTTCTTGTACTTCAGCTTAGCAGTTTTTATAGCCTGCTTGACCTCTCGGTTGATTTCTTTCTTAGCAGACTCAGAGCCAGTGTAGAAAACCGTTTTCTTCTTCTAGGATTGCTTTAAGTTATTTGGTGATCCAGGGTTTATTGTTTGGAAATATGGTGACAGTTTTGTTAGGAATAATATCATCCACACAGAAAGAGATGTAGGATGTAACAGTATCTACCTGCCATTCTCAGCCTGCACTCATACCAAGTAGTTTTAGATAATAATTGGATATTTTATATTCAAAAGTCAAAGAATGTGGAACATCGAAACATCCCTGGATGCTATGAGTGACAGGCAAACAGCCAATCAGCTAACAGCTGTGTAGTTGGGTTGAAGTACCATCTGCAGCAGTGAGAACGTGAGGTCTGAAGGAGAGGAGGTTAAAGGGATATTCCGGCGTAAGTTTAACCCATGGTCCAACGCACCATAACACCGAGTTAGACCCCCCCCCCCCCCCGAGAGATGAAGTCTGCTAACCGCTAGCTTCTCTAGTTGTAGCAACTTTAGCAAAGACCGCACCATAACAAACAGCGCAGTATACGGATCCACTAGCCACCGATCCAAAAGCCACTTACAGCCAAAAATAATGCTCAGAACAGCACCAAACAGCATCAACAGTACAAACAGGGTCCCATCCCATAATACGAGGCATCAAACATCTGTTAGCTTAGCCTGGTTTCTATTGAAAAGAGACCAAAGGTCCACCCAGGTCCAGCACATACCCTCCACCAGCTCTCTCCCTCTGTCACTTTTAGCCTCCATTTCCAGAACATAGTCTCCACCGCACCTGCACCTCTTTCACTTTTCTCCTCCATTTCCTTCAGCTTGTCTTCAGTAAACTCGGTCTCAAACTGATAGTGGCGCCCATCGAAATGAAACCAGTCGTTGTTGTCCCTGCTGTGATGTCTCCTTCACTAAATTACAGGTCTACAGTCTCTTCCGGGCAACGAACGGCGTCCTGATCATGCGTGTGACGTTGCGTCTAATTTATGTGATTCTCTCCATTCAGTGGTCAGTCTGGTGGTCACTGCCTGTCGGTGGCCGCTGAAACCAGATGTCTGTGCTGAAACCAGATGTTTGTGCTGCCAGTCAGACTCGGTGTGTGTTGTCAGTGCTGGACTCTGTGCTGGACACGGAAAGTTGCTGCATAGCGTATAACTGGAGGAGAGTGGGTGAGTTGTTTTCGTCTTGTTTCAATAGAAACCAGGCTAAGCTAACAGATGTTTGGTGCCTCGTATTATTGGCTGGGACCCTGTTTGTACTGTTGATGACGTTTGGTGCTCCTCTGAGCATTATTTGTGGCTGTAAATGGCTTTTTGATCTGTGGCTAGTGGATCTGTATACTGTGCTGTTTGTTATGGTACGGTCATTGCTAACTAGAGAAGCTAGCGGTTAGCAGACTACATCTCTCGAGGGGGGGTCTAACTCGGTGTCACGGTGCGTTGGACCATGGGTACTCCTATAAATTCTGTAATATTCGCCTATCCAAGGCGTACCCAAAGTAAATTGAATGCTGTTCTTGAACTGTTTGGAGAATATGGATGGGCTTGGTCTCTTTTGAAAGGTAACACTCTGAAGTTTTTCCCCAAACTGAAATAATCACTATAAGTGCTATTATCATTGAGTAATCTAAGTGGGAGCACACTGAATTAGAATGTTTTTATTCTCGCCTGAATTTTTTTGTTGCAATCAGATGCCTGAAGATGAGTGTAGCTGAGAATTTTAGCTGGAAAACACAATGGGACCACAGCATGAAGCCTTACCTGGCCCCAGTTCAAATTTGATAACAATCCTGCTAAAAATTAGTATTTTACACATGTTTTTCTAAGTGTATATCTAGGCGTTTTCCTAAAATTGCCATTGAGAAACAATACATGCGCCAAAGTGCAGCTTTTGCACAGTTACGCATGAAGATGGCAGTGCTGCCTTTTCCCAGGGACCGTGAATGCAGCACATCGTTTTTTTCTGAATTTCATTGGCTATTCAACGCATCAGTTGCCATCGGGATCGGTTCCTATTGGCTGAAGCCATTCAGCGCTGTCGGAGGGGATGTTCCTCATCAGACACAGCCACTCATTCGCTATTGCAGGCGGCAGCCGGGGACAGGGAGCTTGTGATTGGTCGAGTGAGCTGTCAATCGAAAGGTCAGAGTGCAGCGCCATTTTGTGAAGTGAAATAAACATTGTTTTCATGTAAACGCCGGACTTATGAGGAGAAATAAACGGATTTACTGGATATACAATGCGTAATTTCATAAGATGCAGCAGCGGGATGAGGCTATCTACCGGTACAACCGTGTGTTTTGGACTAAATACTTTACTGGATTGGATTTACTGGACTTTTCTGAATGTAACGACACCAAGTTTGTGGGGAAACCCTGTGATCCTGAGCCTGCCCTGACACAAATCGTGAGTTATATCGGCTTTTTACGAACTTTGTTAGCATGTTTATAGTCTGATTCGAGTGTTGCTGTGATGATTATATTTAGGAATGGTCGGCATATCTTTAATCACAAGAGTTTTAGCTTTCCAACGATATGTGGCATGACTATTTCAAGTGACTGGTGACATCCTCTATGACACCTCCCTGTTTAAAACCCCCCCGGGGGCCCGCGGGCGGGCCGTTGGAATGGTAACAGGTTAAACTTACGCCGGAATATCCCTTTAAAAAAAAAGGACATGTTAGCTCCTTGTTATGGTAACGCTGGTAACAGGTGACTGTTACCGTATGTCTATGGTAACTGTGCGTCTGCCCCGACTCTGAACAGCGGCGGCGACGCAACGTTAATGAAGCAGCGTCAGGCCGCTCACCGTCACTGAAACTCCGGATGAAATCTCCGATTAAAAACACTGAGCTGCGAGTGTCATAGCACCCCCGCTGTAGCGACCCTGACGGCCCCTTTGCTCCGTGTCAAACCCCCCTCTCACTCTCTCTCCCCCTCCCTCTCTCTCTCCAGCGGTCCTTTCAAAATAAATACATAAAAAGTCCAGGGGAAAAAAAAACCGCAGACAGAGCTGGTGCCGTGCCGGTGAGAAATTCAGCGGTGACGGCTGGTCATTCAAGTCATTCAAGTCATTGTGTCTCAAGTCAAGTCAAGTCCCGAGTCTTTAACCTTTAAGTCCGAGTCAAGTCGCAAGTCTTTTATTTTTTGTCAAGTCAAGTCACAAGTCATTAAAATAGTGACTCGAGTCGACTCGAGTCCAAGTCACAGTGACTCGAGTCCCCATCTCTGGAAAATACAAATATATTTCTGTCTAATTTGATACGAAGTATGGCTTATTATTACGTCTTATTAGTGTACTGTGAAATAAAGTGCTACCCTGTAGCTATCTTGCTATCCTAATATACATTTCCATTAAGTTGTAATATGACAGTACAGTGATCTGCTGAGATGTTAAACAATGATGCTGAAACAGATTGGAGTTTCTATTCCAAAATGTTATGTTACAACTGTGTCTGGACATTTTTTAATCTATCAGGTTTATTAAATCATTTGTCATTTGACTATTGAAGCACTGTTGAAGAGGTCTAATTCACTGACAGACTTTGCAGGTTTAGACACATGAGGCATTGTTTGATGTAGAGATACATGTATTTGCACAGTTGATTTTGTTTAATGAAAAATGCATTGCTGTTCTGAAAATTGCATTTAGAGCTGTGTGAGAATGACATTTTTGATATGTGAAATGCATCAAAGTGACAAATAAATATTTTAATGTCCAATGGACAATAACTAACCTTTAATATTCGAAATAATTCTCACTGGTACCTGGAAAAATAAAATATATTAATGCCATATTCATCTTGTTCATTTTCCTGTAGGTGCTTCAATATGGAAATGAGTGACAATGAGGTCAGTTTTTTTTTCACAAGATGTGAGCACGTTTTACTGCCATCCCACACAGTGTCATCACGTTTTTTATGTGCATATTTCTTACAGCCATGTGAGAAGAATTCTGAAGAGCTGAACATGAAGAATCAACGTCAAAGAGAAACTGAAACTCTGCTTCAGAAGCTACACCTTCCAGACAAACATCAACAGAAGTTGTCACCTGCAGACTTTCTTAAAATATGTCCACCAGTGAAACCTGAACATGAAACATCTGAGGAAGATCTGGCCCATGCTTTTCTTCAGAGGTTGATGATGTTAGACTACAAAGCCAGATATATTCCTGTAAGACAAGAAACTACTGAGGTGAGCCGTTCAAAACCTGATGCAGCGTCTGAAACTGCTGACACAGACGGCAGTGATTTAGATGATCTTTACAGCAACACTGATGATGGTGATCAATCAATCCAGACTCATGTTCATCCAATGGATGTTCAAATGGCAGTGTTTCACTGCTCAGACAGCTTCCTGAAGCAGAACATGATGACAAAGCTCTCACATTGTCAGTACGCCTTACCTTTGCTTGTCCCTGACCCAGTCACAATGGAAGTTGAGTGTCCTCTGTGGACATTCAGGCAAATAAGAAAAGAATGGAAGATCAAAGATAATTCAAACATCATCACAATGAAGAGTTCGCCCATCTGTGAAGCTGTGACACCCATGGTGTCATTTCTCCGCCTGGGTTCACTGTCAGTGTCTAAATCTCAGCTGATCAACACTTTGATCAACGACCGTCACAACACCTTCTTCCACAGAAACTGTCCAGGTAGCACCAAGTCTCGTCATCTGATGGATGGTGTGGCAGAGATTGCCTGGTACTGTCCTGCTGGGAAATCCAATGATGCCTTCACTGACTGCACTGCCTTCTGTAATCTTCATGGTGATGCTCTGTCAATGGAAAAACAACGTGACATACTGACTGAAAAATCATCAGTCAATGTTGTTCTTGTGCCAACTCTGCAAAAAGGTGACAAATATAGTCAAGTAATCGCAGCTCTTTGTAAGTCTCCAAAGCCTCTCATCCTTCTCATTGCTGATAATGATTGTTCTGTAGTTCAGATGAAAAATGGAAATTACAAAATGGGTCTAAAAGACAGAAACCAGTCAGATGTGTCTGAAGAACTAAAAAGGATCATTGGAGAGATCTTGTCTGGTCCACATAAACCTACACTCTTCCAGCTTGAAACCATGGCCGAGGTCTCTGGAATCAGAGTGGATGAAAAAGACACAGTCTGTCAAACAGGGAAATCTGCTGCTATGAAGATAGTGAATTTACTTCAGGGGAAGGAATCTTCAAAAATGAAAAAGGAATTGCTCCCTTGTCATGGCCAACTGTGGCATGACTGGTGCAGAACACACAAAGAACTGTATCACCTCAAAGACAACCTTGAGAAGGAGAAAAGTGAAACGGAATTGGAACTGAAGGAAATACGACAGCAACAATGTGATGCTTCCTGCAGTGAACTGGTGAAGTTGTTCACTGAAAGTCTCTCAACTTTGCCATCAACAGACACAAAGTATTTCCTGAAATGGACTCAGACATTAATGGATGGCCTCTCCACAGGCGACCTGACTTCAATTCTCAAAAGATACGATGAGAAGTGGTCTGAGGTCTTGATCCTGAAGAAGAAACATGACAAATCTGATGTGTTAAAAACAAAACAAGATGAGCTTGAAAAAATATCTAAAGAACTGCAGTCAGCCAATTTTGGCTTGGAGCACATCTTAAGAGAAATGGGACAAATCTATGAAGCCCATAAAGATCTGCAGAAACGAACACAGAGGAGACAGGCTGACTGGTCTAAATACCCTGAGCTGGCTGCAGAGCTGATGATATCAGGACATCCCATGGAGCTGATGGATGGTGATGCAGGTCATGTGCCTCTAACATGGGTCTCTAGTCTTTTAGATGCAGTCACCAATAAACTGGGTGACCAGAGAGTTTTTGTGTTGTCAGTTTTGGGCGTACAGAGCAGTGGAAAGTCAACCATGCTGAATGCCATGTTTGGGTTACAGTTTGCAGTGAGTGCTGGCAGATGCACCAAGGGGGCCTTCATGCAGCTGGTCAAAGTGTCGGAGGAGAAGAAGAAAGAGTTGAAGTTTGACTACGTTCTGGTGGTGGACACTGAAGGACTGCGTGCTCTTGAATTAGCAGGTAACACCACTCTTCACCACGACAATGAACTGGCAACCTTTGTTGTTGGTCTGGGAAACATGACGTTGATCAACATCTTTGGGGAGAATCCAGCTGACATGCAAGATGTTCTGCAGATTGTTGTTCAGGCTTTCATGAGGATGAAGAAAGTTCAACTTTCTCCAAGTTGCGTGTTTGTTCACCAGAACGTTACAGATATTTCAGCTGCAGTAAAAAACATGGATGGAAAGAGACGCCTGCAAGAGAAACTGGACCAGATGGCCCAACTCGCTGCCAAAGAGGAGGGTTGTGATGTTGAGTGTTTCAGTGACGTCATTGCATTTGATGTGCAAAAAGATGTGAAATACTTTGCCCAGTTATGGGAGGGAAGTCCACCTATGGCTCCTCCAAATCCAGGTTATAGTGAGAGCATCCAAGACCTGAAGAACTTCATCCTCTCTAAAGCATCAACGTCTGATGGGTTTACTCTGTCACAGTTCAAAAGCAAAATGAAGGACCTGTGGAACGCCCTACTGAACGAAAACTTTGTCTTCAGTTTCAAAAACACTCTTGAGATTGCAGTGTACAGAAAACTTGAGGTTCAGTATGGGAACTGGACCTGGGACCTGAGGAGCAACGCGTTGACTGTTGAAGACCGGATGTATAACAGAATTGAAAATGGAGAACTTGACAAGAATAAGCTCAGTGGCCTTTTTAAGGAAATGGACAAAACATATGATGAAATAAATCAAAAAGTGACAAAGTACTTTGATGAAGACAAAGACAAAGAAATGTTGGCCCAGTGGCGAAGCCGATTTGGAAACAAAATCAAAGAGATCCATGAAGAACTGAAGAGAGGATTGACAAGAAAACTGGATGAATTCATCCAGCAGAAGAAGACTTATAAAAAGCTTTATGAACAGAAGACAGAGTTTGAGAACAAGCTGCTAGAGAAAAGCAAGGAGCTCGCTCGTCAGTTAAAAGACATAGTACAAGATGAAAAGAAACTAGAACAGCAGTTTGACTCTGTTTGGAGTGTCTGGGTGAGAGAACTAACTGCAGGTATAAAACCTATCGAAGACATCCACTTGGAGGAAGATCAGACAAAAATCCTTGAAGAGCTTGGGTTTGAAAAGGCTCTTATTGATAAAAGCAGAAGAAGTGGCACATACAAGAAAATAGCAATGGTTCATGATTACTCTGATTATTTGACTCGGAGCCTATTTGGCAAAGTGGTTTCAACAGTGAAATCTTCTAAACATGAAGACCAACAGCTGATCAGAGACCTGATTAGTGATGTTGACACACATTCACTTGATACAATCAAGAACAAACCTGTAGATACAAGAGGCTACAGTCCAACTTATTTGCAAGAAGTGGCCAAAAATGTCATGGACAAAGTGACCAAGTTTGAAACAAAGAGGAAATGTGCTCTGAAGAAGGAGTTTACAGTTGATCTGTTACTGTATGTGTTTGGCCGAGCAGGACGTAAGCTTACAGAGTCCCACAACAAATTCAAGAAGAATAATGATACGCACGCTCAATTAGAAAAGAACAAGGATCAGTGTTACAACATTTTCAGAAGCTTCTGTAAAGGAAGCTCTTCTACTGTCATACTGGGAGAACTGATCCGTGACAAACTGAAAGTTTCCTCTGTTGATGCTGTCTGTAACAAGACTGTCATTGCTCTTGGTAATGAGATGAGGTGCAATTTCCCAGCATTCAATGAGAACAGACTGAAGCTGGAGAAACATGTGTTGAAGTCACTGGCAGAGAAAGAGGACTTCAGTGGTTTCATCACCTACATCCGAAACCCAAAAGAGTATGTTAAGACGTTTATCACAGAGGTGGTCAAGTCATCAAACAGCGAAAAAACACAAGATATACTCAAGAAAAATGTTGAAGATATGAAAACACTTGTGAGTCAGGCTTTATTCACTGCAACAGACAAAGTCAAAACTCAGAGAGGAGACACAGACATGTGGCTGGAGGAATTTTCCAGTTTGATAAAAAATGAGCTGAGATTTGACAGTGCTGTTTTTCCTAAAAACTTCAGAGACATAAATAATTTTGACTTCCTCAAAGAAGAGATAGAGAAAGACCTCGAAACCCTCATGAATGATGTGAAAAACCTCTCATTAGATAAGATGAAGAAATCAAAACTAATGCCTGATCAAATCCTGATTGATCATCTGTGCAAGTGCTGCTGGGAAAGTTGTCTATTCTGTGGAGCTGTTTGCACCAACACCATAGAAAATCACAGTGGTGCCGACCACAGTGTCCCTTTTCATCGATCCCGTGCAGTTAATGGTGGCTATTATAAAGGCATAGACATATTCTGTGTTGACTTCTGCACAACATTAATTGCAAGTGACAAAAGCTTTTTCCCTAATGCTGTTTCCGAGAAACCTATTCCCTATAAAGAGTACCGAAGGGATCCACGCCTTGCTAACTGGAGCATTACACCTGATGAGTCCAAACTGACATACTGGAAATGGTTTGTATGTCGTTTTCAAGAGGATCTGGAGAAGGAATATGACTTAAAATTCCAGCGTTTTGGAGAAATTCCTAGTGAGTGGAAGAAACACACAAAAAAAGAAGCAATTGAAAGTCTGGATGAAATGTACGGTGTTAGCAAGTCATAATCGTGAGTCAAACATGAACAGAACAGAAAAACAATGGCTCTCTGGAGAATGAAGGACGCATTAAAACTAATATGTCAATTTCTATCTGAAATCAATGCATTTTCCACAAAATTGGTTTGTGTGATTACGTTGTGTTTTCTGCTTAGTGAAGAGAAGGAAAGAAAAAAGAATTGGTGAACATGATAAGGATGAATATTTTAGGGTTAGGGTTAGTTAATCAATTCATAATTTGTTTTCATACAATTATTTTAAAGTTTGATCCATTGTTGTTTTTTATCTTGTCCTTCGTATAGATTTATAGTGGCTTTGTTGATTTTACCTGCTATTATCATTGTACAGCAGTGCTGCGTGCCACTTGCCTCTTTTTAGTTTCGTCGTGTCTTCAAATGTCTAGCAGCTGCTGTAACACCATTTGCCCGTTTGGGATATAAAGATTTACTTACTTACTTACTTACTTACTTACTTACTTACTTACTTACTTACTTTACTTACTTACAAATCAAAATACATCAAATCTGAGCTTGTGAATGTGAAGGATCTTGGATCTTGAACTGTGAGAAGGTTGGTGATAAACATTTGTCACAAGTGATCAACATTTACAACAAAGAATGCAGGGAATGTTTTTGACAACCTATGTAACTTGATGTTGTAACTTTCTGAAACATATATCTGTGAATCCTGTCAATGTATTGTTGTCCTTTCACTTCAAGTAATGTAAACTGACCCAACAAGCTCTGTGTTGAAGAAGTGTTTAACTATGTCATGTTAATCTCATCTCTAGTAATCTGTTATTGTACTTACATCGACACAAGCTTTGTTGTTTGTTCTGAGCTTTTCTGATATTCAGGCTTCATGCAGGAATCTCAGTTACGTGAAGAAAACATTTCTTCTCTCAAGCATTTTATCACTGACTAAATTGATCATTCAGTGACAGAAAAAATATATGTGTTTATTCTAACCTTTCAATAAAATATGAATTGAAATATTGTGTTTTTTGTTTCTCAAATGACAACATCTCATAGAAGACTTTACATTGTGGAGATGATCCATGATACACGGTAAAATAAACAGAACTGTTTCTATCTGATAAGACTTGAAAACTTTATTCACATCTGTTTTTTGTCTCAACTTAAAGCAGATATCAGTGGCACGGCCGTTTCGGCTAATGCTGCGTTCAAGGCAGGCTTTTGAAACCGTAAGTTACAGCTTCAAGTCACAACTACGACTTGGTAGCGTTCCAGGTAACCCGTAGCTCGTGTTTTTACCGTCCTGTTGTCTGTGAAAGTTCCCTATAACGGCCACTCGTAACTTCCGACCCGTGAACTCGTACCAGATCGAACTGGTATGACTTCACAGGAAGGAAAAACACAAAGTACGAGTTTCCTTGAACGCACCATGAGTTAGCAGCCCCCGCCCTTGTCAGGCATCAATTGGTCCTCGTGCTACGTCACCACATTCACGCGCATCCCTTGGCTGCACACACAGCCCTTCATGCCGTTCTCTCCCCTCATTGGATAACACTTGTATCCCACAAGGAAAATTTTCTCCTCGGGTTACAGCAGAGCAGAGTGACGGAGAGACTCGTGTTTAGGCTGAAATACTTCATGTAAGTGATTGCTGACGGAAAATAGGACTATTTAGGATTTATATTAACAAAAACATTCCACTGATATCTGCTTTAAGAAAATCACACGTGGCATTTGAGCTTCGGGCCAAATTGTCTGCACACTTCAATTCTGTGTTGTCATATTTCAGTTACACTTTCTCAGTTTCTATTATTTGTCGTTTTTTTGACATAGGCCTACATCAAATATATATAGGCAACAGTTAAAAACAGTCATTGTGAGTCTTGTTTTTGACATGACTTCTAAAACCAGAAAAAACCCAGTTCCTATGTGTGATTTTCTCAGAAAAAAAACTTCACATCAATGTAACATCACCAGAGATAGGGGAGACTGAGGACAGTTGCAACACTTTTTACATTTTTCTCAGTTACTCTGAGAATATTTGGACTAGACTCACCAAACTTTTATAGATTAAACATAGCCTACTGTATATGTGTCTGCTAATTAGCCATGCCATTTAAAGATGATGACACATCAATTACAATATTTATTTGAATGGAAGAATCCAGACGTTGCAACTGACCCCAAACGTGGGTAGGTAGAAGCCGAACTAGGGACGGGAGTTGGAAACTAGCATCAGCTATAATCTCTGTCTGCAGAACATCAGTCACATTGACTTGTTGTTTCTAACGAGTGGAGGTGTTAACTATGTTAACCTGCATTGTCCCTATCAAATAAACTAAATTAAATTAAGTTTCAACATGGATCAGGGACGATTGCAACATATTAAACATATTGTTTTGTGTTATTAAAGTGTTACAAAAAACAACAACAATTGTGTCATTTTAGCTCCTGAATCTGAACAAAGCAAACGAGCCACAGGTCTGAAGGCTTCACCCTGAGACTGTTTATAGAAGGTGAGAAAATGCATCAATTTAACTGTTTTTCTTCGTCATTTTCCTGAGATCATCCTCTGAGAAGAACAAATGATTTTATTTTCAACAGAACAAATGAAAGGTCCTGTCAGAACACTGAAAATACAAGCGGCCGATTTCTCTGCAGCGTCAGAGCTCAGTCTGTTTTAATAATTCACAGTGACATTTTCCATCCAGTGCAGAGAAGCCGCAGCCTTTCTGATAAAACCGGCCTGGATGTCTGCACCTCAGTTTTCATGTGTCATGACATTTCTCCTGTTTGCTTGAGATTTCCATCCTGATGCAGAGTTTACATTCAGCGTGTTCACACATGGGGATCTCTGGCAGCAAAAAGTGAGCCGGTGTTTTCAGGGCACATCACCATAAAACCTTTTAAAGGATCATTTCTGTTTTTTTTTTTTTACAACCTGGACCTTATTTCCATCATAAAATCCGATCATTTCCTCCCCCAGATAACTCTGGTGTCATTCCAAGTGGTTGTGATGAAATGAGCTCCAGCCGAGAGCCGCGTATCTGGATGATGTCATCTCTGAGCGCCGCCCGGCTCATTCTGATAATAATCATTCTGCTTCGGCATTCGGGTCCATTTTTATCTCAACTAGCCGGAGCTTTAGTGAGTCCAGGTTGAGGAGAGGAAGCCTGTGGAAGCTGAACTTCATCCAGCTGCTCATTTTGTTCTGACAAGTCAGAAACACGCAGAAACCAACCGTAGCATTAGCGGTAGCAACGGGGTCATCCCTATGTTCCCAAAGAGTTGGTTAAGTTTAGTAAAAAGACCAGGTAGAGGCGGGGAGCATACGTCAGTCCGACTGCCCACAAGTCCGACGGCTCATTTCTCCGACTACCCATTCTACAGTGTTGAGGTTAGGTTTAGGGTAAGGTTAAGGGTTAGGGCTACTTAAGTCGGAGAAGTGGGAGGTCGGACTGATGGACGCAAAAATAAAGAAATGTATGGTCGGAGTCGGAGAAATGGGTGGTCGGACAGACGTCATGCGCCCGGTAGAGGCTAGACAGGCCAGACAGGTAGAGAGAGTCCAGAGGGAACATAGGGCGGTGGGAACATAGGCACGCTCCCGTAGCAACAAGCCACGCCGCACGGCGCTCAGAAATGACATCATCCAGGTCAGAGGTCAGTAGGTCAACCTACAGACCCCGGATGTTGATAACAGCTAACCCCGGACTCAGAGGGGAATAGCACTAGCCTATCAGAACTAAATATTGGTGAAATGAAGGAGTTTCTCTGCAGATAATGTGTTATTTAGAGGCTGCATTCTGCTGCCCCGTAGACTCCATTAAACAGTCCCTCCAGGAATTCGCGATGTTGCGATCGCAACAATTAACGCAAATTCAGCCAATCCCCGCAAGTTTTTGCGATCTTGCAATTTTGTACAATCACCGCAACTTTTCCACAAATTGGACCAATTGTCTGTGCTTTCCGCGAGTTACACAGCAGAGAGTGCGAGTCTGGACGGAGCGGTGGTTGAAAGTGAGTCCACGGAGGAACAGCGTGGCTGGGCTGACAGCAAGAAACTTGATACAACGTGCACAAAGTGATAAGTAAAGGAACACAAGCTGAGTTGAACGTGTTGAGTGTGAGTTGTCCTGGTTGACGACCCGAGGCTGTTTCCCCCCCCCGCAGCACTCGCCGAGGGGGAATCCAGTGAGTGCGCCACTGCAGGGCCAGAGCGGAGCAGCCGGCGGCCAGGTGCCCCTTCCCCCATCCTAAGGCCCTGGACTTGAGCAGCCACCCTCCCCTTTTTATTCAAAAACTGGACTGTTTTAATGAAACAGTTCTTTTACCACGATTTTTAAACAGACATTTTAATTAAAAGTAAAACAACTTTCAACTCTATGTAATTTTCCTGTGCCTTTCTCAACAAGTGGAAAATTGCTGGTATAACAGGACCTCACATTATTTTATGACATTTAAAAATTTTCAATTTTCCTTTGATTTTTAATTATTCAGAACAAAACTGCAACTTTTTTTTTGCAACTTTCGCTGTCCCCTGCAATTTAATCGCAACAAAAGCGCTTAAAACATCGCAACATGCACCGCAATTTTTTCAAAATGTGGCCGCAAAATCAGGCATTTTAGGCCGCAACAATCACAAAAAAAGCCTGCGAAATCCTGGAGGGACTGATTATACGGATATACGCGCCTCTCGGCTGGAGCTCATTTCATCACAACCACTTGGAATGACACCAAAGTTATCTGGGGGAGGAAATGATCGGATTTTATGATAGAAATAAGGTCCAGATTGTAAAAAACGGTAATTATCCTTTAAATCCAGCCGTTGTAGCTGTTTAACTCAGTGCATTCTGCCAGTTTGTAGTCTGGCATCGACGCTCCAAGAACAATCAGCCAAACAGCAGGCATGCCTGGAAAACTGCATTTCTAGGAGAGGGTTGTTTGCCAAGTCAGAGTTCATCAAGGACAAACTTTGTCCTGCATTCAGACACATTTATAACCTCCACTACCGCTGTAATGACTCAGCTGGAGCTGCAGGCGCGAGCAGCAAGAGCAGAGGAAACTGAAGTCACAAGAAAACAACACAAGAACAAGAAAACAATCACAAGCCGAGCTGCAGGAGAAGAGATGTGTGTTTCCTCCAGGCTCCGTCTGAACATGTGGAGTTAAAGTCCTGAGCTCTGGCAGTGTAATGACGGCGTTCAGGCAGCAGAGGGTTTCCATGGAGATTATTAATAAAGATCAATTAAGTGCATCTCAAACAGACATTTGTCAAAGTCAGATTTCCCACATGAGGACAGATAAAGTGAAGAAGTTTTAAGGTGGATGGAGCGGACATGCAAACACTCAAAGTGCACACACACACACACACACAACTGAACAGTGAGTGTGTTGTCGAGTCCAGTTAGTTCAGGTTATTTCTTTAAATTGTGGTTGAATCTGAACTGAGGTCAGTTTGGGCTCTTGCGCTTGCAGCCCTGGGTCATGTTTGCTCAGACTGAAAATAAATAAAATATCATAGATAATATGTTCTGTATTCCACACAGAGACAGTAATCAGATGCATTTTCAAAAATGATCCTTTCATCTGTGTATGAGGCTGGAAATTAAACTGTGACTGTGGATCAATCCTAAAACTGTCACTTTTTACTTCATCTGTCCAGTCTTGCATCACACATAATATCTGATTAATTCTGTTTCTGATAATAAGTAATAATAAATATTTCCGATTAATGCTTCTTTTTATTTTCATTCTACTGTCATATGTCTATACATTTAAAAACAACAAGAACAACTTTACATGTTAAACTCCCCCTTGCATTCACAATAATAAACACATTGTCATCTAACATTTGTGTAGTGCAGCTCTCTGTCCAGCAGGCGCCGCCAGAGAAGCCTCATTGGTTCATCTGCACTGACGTCACAGTGACTCACAACCCGGAAGAACCGGCCAGAGGCGATCCCAATGGATGTATTATATCTAATAACATGTCCCAAACAAACACATAATATTTATCACGCTGAAAATATAATTCTTTATTTCAGACACATAGTCCATATGACAAATAAGAAAATTAAAAGACAGACAGAGAATGGTAGGAAGCACATTACAGATACTTAATAAGTTACTGTTTCATACATTCCATATAAATATACACAAAACATACAAATAAAGCACATAGAGACAGCATTTATATTTATATAGTGTCTACCAGTTATAATATGTTGCCCACCATTGATATAAATGTAATATTGATGTTTTGTAATTGGAAAAAAGAAAAGAAAAACAGGTTATAACTATTATTATTTAGTAGTATTAGAATCCGCATTAGTAGTAGCCTAGTAGTAGTAGTAGTAGAAGTAGGCTAGAAGTATATTATTTTCATTCTTTTATTGAGACATTTATATTGTGTGTTTGTTGGCTTGTGCTCTGGACTCACCTCTGCTCTCTGTTCTCTGTCACTGTTCTGAATCCTCTGTGTCAACAAAGTTTTTTTTTTTTAAAGGTTATTATAATTCTTATTATATTCATTATTATTCATATTAAAATAATTATTAGTATTAGCATGTTGTGTGTTGACTTGTGCTCTGGGCTCACCTCTGCTCTCTGTGTCCATATGTGTATGTCTGTGTCACTGTCACTGTTCTGAATCCTCGGTGTCAATAAAGGTTTTTTTTGTGTTTTTTTTTCGTAAAAGTTATTATCATTATTATTATTATTTTCATTATTATTCATATTAGTAGCCCAGTATTATTATTATTAGTCTGTTGTGTGTTGACACCATAGACTGTAAAAAGAAGGTTGATACCTCTGCTCTGTGTGTCACTGTCACTGTTCTGAATCCTCTGTGTCAATAAAGTTGTTGTTTTTTTTCGTAAAAGTTATTATCATTATTATTATTTTCATTATTATTCATATTAGTAGCCTAGTATTATTATTATTATTATTGGCCTGTTGTGTGTCGCTGATACCTCTGCTCTGTGTGTCACTGTCACTGTTCTGAATCTTCGGTGTCAATAAAGTTTGAGGGAAAAAACCCCACCCCAACAACCCACCAACCAAGCAGCAGCCGTTGAGCCGTTGGTGACAGTGAAGTGAAGACAAAGATGGCGGCGGCGGACGCGGCGCTGAGTGTGGTTGTGGACAGCCTGGTGTCCCTGCGGAGGACGCGGCTGCTGCGGCTCTACTTCCCCTGGCTCTTCCCGCTGCTCTCCGTCCTCGGCTCGGTTCTGAAGGACCTGGACCTGGTTCCCGCCTCCTACTTCAGCAGCAGCAGGAACGTCCTCAACCTGTAAGCTAACTGCGCTAGCCACCGGGTGGCTGTTAGCATGACGTCACCGGCTTCTACTGACTCAGACACACACCTGTAGTAGTTCACCGTGTAGCTGTAGCCTACCTCCTACTGAGACACACCTGTAGTAGTTCACCGTGTAGCCTAACCTAACTTACCTGTCCGGATTTATGTCTAAAGAGCAAAAGTTAAAGGTTAAAGCTGTAGCTGTGTGAAATTCGAAAAGAATATAGAAAAGATAAAGCTCCAAATCACCAATCAACTGACTCAGTTGATTGATTGGACTGTTCGGGCTGTTTGTTCTTTATATTTTACTATTTGATTATGTATAGTTTGTTCTTTATATTTTACTATTTGATTATGTATAGTTTGTTCTTTATATTCTTATACTATATGTTGTTATCGTCACTGTGTGTCTGTGTAATGCTGCTGCTGCACTGTAATTTCCCAGCTTGTGATCTATCTATCTATCTATCTATCTATCTATCTATCTATCTATCTATCTATCTATCTATCTATCTATCTATCTATCTATCTATCTATCTATCTATCTATCTATCTATCTATCTATCTATCTATCTATCTATCTATCCTCGCCCAGCATTTCCACCACCACTAATAATAACAAAATAACCATAGAGACAAAACCATAGATTTATCTAAAATGGAGCCATTAACAAGTGGTAACGTAGATTCATCCACATTAATATGAGACTTTTTATAACCAAATAGAAACTCCTCGTTGTCCCTTTAATGTTTTTATTTATTTATTTTATTTTAATGTTTATTTAACAGGGGCGATACATGCAACATTGCCACAAAGAATGAAAAATGCGATGCATACAAGACGTCTAGCTTCAGCTAATGTGCAGTCTTTGTCCCTGGTCAGGCTAAAGGATAAAAGATACTGAATACCGTTACAAGAAGTGCAATAATACAAATACAGTGAATAGATTTCATGAATAAATAAACACAGCTACAAAATTTAGATTAAGAAATTGCACAGATTAAATAGATTAAACATTAGTAAAATGCTGTATTGACAGTGACTTGAGAGAAGTTAATGTTCACATTTCTGCTGCTGCTTAAGCCAGTGTTTAGCTCTAGCACTAAACATATTTAATTCTGTTTGGGATTTGATTTCTGGTGGTAAAGAACTCCATAGGTGTAGACTATACCCGGCACTGAAAGGGATGATTGACCGAATGTTGTCCTGTTTCTCCTGCTTCTCTTCTCTGTCCCGTGTGGTGTTGGTGCTGCAGGTATCTGGTCAAGCTGTCGTGGGGTTGGACGCTGGCTCTTCTGGCGCCGTTCCTCCTCCTCCCTCCCGTGCTGAGCGGCCGCGGCGGCGTCCCGTCATCCCTCGGCCGCCACCTGCTGTCCCTGGCGGTCGCCACGTCCGTCTGGTACGTCTTCACCGAGACCTTCTTCTACATCGAGGACGCCACCGGCTTCTGTCACGAATCGAACCACGCCGATATCGCTGCCAACGCTGCCAACGATGCTTCCAACGCCGCCGATGTCGTCATGAAGAGCGAGTTCGTGTCCAAAGCGGCGTGCAGACGAGCCGGTTTCCTGTGGTCGGGCTGGGACATCTCGGGCCACTGCTTCATCCTGTCGTACTCGGCGCTCGTCATCATGGAGGAAACCGCGGCGACGGCGCGTTGCCTGGACGACGGCCTCTCTGGCGGCGTGCTGCGGCGAGCGCTGCTGCGGCTGCTGTACGTGGCGCTGAACCTGGTGGTGCTGACCTGGGTGTGGATGTTCCTCTGCACCTGCGTCTACTTCCACGACACGCAGGACAAGCTGCTGGGGACGGCGTGCGGCCTCGCCGGCTGGTACCTCACCTACCGCGTCTGGTATCCACGGCGATGGTCGCCCGGGTTACCGTCGCAGCGCCAGCCGAAGGAGCGGAAACAACGCGCCTGATGATGACGCAGCTGCTGCAGCCGTTCTGTTCATCGCTCTGCTCCACCGCTGCTAATAAAACCAACACCGATCCATCCCCGGGTCCAAATCTGCTATATTTTTAAAGGGATAGTCAACATTTTTGGCAAATTGTCCCATTGCCATAATCCCTATAGTCATATTAGCAGTAGGTTTGTTACCTTTAATTGTCGGTGCAAGCTGTTTTTAGAACGGCGGAGCAGAGCTGTAAGCTGCTCAGAGCTACGCTACAGAGGAGGCTCATTATGGGATTTCTTGGTTTCCCTCATCATCAAATTCATCAAATACACAATCCAACAACTCCACAACGCTCTGGTGGACAAGTTGTGACCTGCACATTCACCACACTATGAGATAATAACACAACGTTACCACACAGAGTTGTTGTAGAGGGAAATTCATGTAAAACCACTGATGTACGTTGCCTTCAGGGACAGTTTTTCATCATCAGTCTCTGTATTTCCCTCTAAAACAACTCTGTGTGGTAACGTTGTGTTATTATCTCATAGAGTGGTGAATGTGCAGCTCACAACTTGTCCACCAGAGCGTTGTGGAGTTGTTGGATTGTGTATTTGATGAGTTTGATGAGGGAAACCAAGAAATCCCATAATGAGCCTCCATAGCGTAGCTCTGAGCAGCTCACGGCTCTGCTCCGCCGTTCTAAAAATAGCTTGCACCGACAATTAAAGGTAACAAACCTACTATGACTATAGGGATTATTTGCCTACATGTTGACCTATCCCTTTAAGTTATTCCCTCCTCACAGTGAAAGGTCGTCCCTTTGCTCGGCAGCTGCTGCTGTTCCCAAAATGACTCTTTGGTAACATGAGACAGAACCAAGACGCTGCTCTTCAGTCGCCCGTTCGTTGCCTTATAGAAACTTCTCTCACGGACGAATAATCAGTTTTATTAGAGAATCTGAGTGGGAACACTAGAGACCGTTTACAGCTGCACTGACAACAACACGTGTTTGTTTGGTTTTGGTTTTGTTTTTCTGACCAATGTACAGATGTAGATGTTCATCTTCGTATTTATGAAAAACGTCCTTCAGAACAAATCCAGACGTGTTACATTCACTAGGAAGGAAGACGTCGTACTTGAACAATAGATATTTAAATCTCTTTAACGCTTCGTCATAAACTGACTGTAGACTGGAAACATGAATCATAATTATTAAAATCCCTTAAAAGGATAAAGATGGAAAAAAAATAAATCCGGTATTTGTATTAATGATTGAGTCTGTAAAGTCAAATGTTTTGATTGGCCCTAAATTCACAGACACTCAATTTAGTGTCAGGTGAAACAAAACAAATTCTCACAATCGGAACATTTGGTTTTTCATTCATTTAACCAATTTAATGGTTTAAATTTCAATTTTTCTGGTCATTAATTAGATTTTATTGATCTATACCTGTTTATTCTGATATTGCCAAGTAATTTAATTAATCGGTGCCAAAAGATCCATGAAACAAAAACAAAGACGACATCTCACGGCCATAAAAACTCACTAATGTGTATTAATCCATATTTATGGGTCTGTTTGTGTGTTTATGTTGTGTGTAAATGTTCCTGACAAACGAACACTTTGTTTTTGGTTTTGATGTTTTCATGGTTTGTTGACTTGAGTAAAACCAACGAGATTTTTAGGAAGTAAATTATAGAAATATTTTTAAGAGTGTAAAACACAGTGTGAGGAGAAGAATGATTGTCAGGACCCGACAGACAGTCACAGTTATATAGTTATATATATATTTACTGTCATATAGTTATATATTTACAGGAATAAGCTGGAAAGTGAATGATAATATAATAATAAAAAAACAGAATGTGTCATTTTCATTTTCATTATTTATTTGTCATTGATGGCAACTGAATAAATTAAGGCTTATGAACAAACATCATAAAAAGCACCATAAATAAATGCATATATATAGAAATATAAAAAATAAAACGTAAAAAATAAAAAAATACTATAGTGAAATATAATGGCCACAAATCACAACTAGGACTTTTTTTTTTTTCCTCAAACTTCGACTCTTTTAGTTTGCGATCGATCCAGGAGGTTCAGGTCCAGAAGGAGAAGGAGAAGCAGTGATAATGAAACTGTAGCCGGTGTTGTGTTTTACAGTGCGCGGCTGGTTCAGACGTTTCCCTCCTCACAGCGTCGCCGTGACAACAACCACACGGATTAATCTGATTAAATCTTTACACCCAAGTGTAAAACAACCAAAAAAAACAATCTAATTTTATTCTAATTTAGTCTTTTGTGCCTTTTTTTTTAACGTCTTTTCTACTCATGCAAACAAAACTCCCTGTTTTCTTCTCACGCATCGCTGCTACACCGTCACATCCTGTCAGACTGAACCTTAAAGGGATAGTTCACCCAAAATTGAAACTTATCTCCTCCCCCTCATGTGGACTAAGGGCTGGGAGAAGTTTCAGAGTCCTCCGTGGCTTCTCTGAGTTACAGGGGGTCTCGGCGTAGCAGTGCATGTCCATAAAAAAACATCCAAATACCTCCATGCTGCTCGTATGTAATGTCCCTCTTGTATTGAAGCCCCAACATGAGAAATTGTTCCCAAAAATTTTAAATAAGTCTATATTTCTGCGTGATTTGGATGGACCAGGAAGAGGAGCTTCCGCTACAAACAAGCTTGAAATATATACTTATTAAATTTTTTTCGTAACAATTTCTCATGTTGGGGCTTCAATACCAGAGGGACATTACATACGAGCAGCATGGAGGTATTTGGATGTTTTTTGGTGTGTCTTTTTGTTACGAAGACAGTTGGTATCCATTAGCAACCGTCATATGGACATGCACTGCTACGCCGAGACCCCCTGTAACTCAGAGAAGCCACGGAGGACTCTGAAACTTCTCCCAGCCCTTAGTCCACATGAGGGGGAGGAGATCATGAGTTTCAAATTTCAATTTTTGGGTGAACTATCCCTTTAATAAAACACAGTTTTTTCTATACTCTTATTCCTAATGAAGGTCAGATTTAATTATCAGATATGAAACACAGCGAGGCGACGGAGCTCTGATCGTTTTTCGTCTTTGGTTCAACACCTGCACAAACAGGGAGCGAGCAAACAGTCTGATCATCCCTGGTTTAAAATGTCTGTTAATGTTACAACAGTTCATCAAGTGGAAGATAAAATGATCTCCAAAAGACAAGAAACACTCGTTTTTTTCCAATATTTTAATCAATATCAGTGTATTATTGTAGTTTTCTACAGTTTCTACAGTGAAAAAGGGAAACAAAGCAGCCGCCTGCAAACGAATGGGAGAAAACCCAGGAGAATAGAGCTCTCAGAGAACTTTGACCAAGGTATTTACACTTCACTTTTTCACTCTAGAACTATAGAAAACTAAAATAATACACTGATATTGATTAAAATATTGAAAAAAGAGTGTTTCATGTTTAACTTTATGTCTCTTGGAGATCATTTCATCTTCCTCTGTTCGCATTAACAGACACTTAATGCCTAAACTTTAACATGTCGTCACTGTTCATCAAACACCAACTGTTATAGAGCGTCTGTTGTAATAATAATAATGTATAATATATAATAATAATAATAATCTAACCAGCCTGGACCTCACGCACCGAGCCGTGGCTTCCTAACATGTTAAACCCTGATGAGAGGTTTTGACGGAGAAATAATAGAAATTAAAAAATAAAAAAAGCAGAGATAAGAGGCGAACGAGTGCAGAGCAGGAAAAACCCAAAATAAAGCAGAAACTGCGTTGAGGAACTGTGAGACAGCTGGTGAGGCGGCCGCCGAGGGGAAAGGGCTTTCTCCTCATTCTTTAGTTCCCTTCATCCATCATCACACTCCTTCACTGGAGATGAGTCAGCGTTTCCTCTCGTCTCGTCTGGTCCCTTTTTATACACTAAACTAAACCCTCTGAGCTCATTAAAGATTCAGCATGGTCAAATAAAGGTAGATGACGTAGATGTAGAAGTAAAAATATCTAGTAAAGTAAAGGATCTGTATCTAAAAACAATCTTGCATCTGTCAGGAGGAGCCGCAGACGTCGGGAAAACGTCTGCAGCTCACGCGGGCCGAGCACGAGGTCAGAGGTCACCGTCGACTACAACAACACTCCAGTCATTTTATGAGGAAAGGTTAAACAAATTGCAACAGAAGCAAACTCAACTGATTTTGTATCCTCAGCATGTCCTGAGTGTGGGAAAAAAAGCCCCGAAGAATCCCATTGTTTTTTTGTTATTCGCCGTAGAATATCTCAGTTTTCTGTGCTTTTTCCGCTGCTGTCTTTGCTGCTGCTAACTACAGTTAACGGACCTGGAAGTCCGACCCGTGGGTGTTGAAGACCTGACTCGACGTCTGTATAATTAGTGATCATTCTCTGATTAAACCCGGCTGAAAAAGAAAAGAAAACAGGAAGCCGTCTTCGTTGTAATCGCCGCGATCCGCCGGCGGCAACTACGTTGTGGCGGTGCTATGTTTAATACGAGCGTTACAGCATGTAGCTCAGCTAGCTTCAACTGTGTTTACATCAACTACACACTGTAGATAAACTAACTTATGATGGCATCGATAACGTGTCTGTATATCTTCACACTGGTCCTGTTGTTCATGTAACCCCGCTGCCAGTGGCCAGCCCCCGGTTCTTAGCTCTAGACCAGCAAGGAGTTGGTGCCAGTTTTAAGAACCAATAACCGGTTCTTAAGCGGTGGAAAAGCAAAGACCCGGTGCTAGTCAGGCTCTGGCTCCGAACCAGCTCAGTGGAAAAGGAGGGAAACCCTACAACCCCGGTATGTCATAAAACTATAACTCGCCCATTCAATTAAATTGACATTCACTGTTCTTTTGCCGTCCGTCATGGCGTCCGGAGCTACCGCGAGTGGAACGTGACGTCACGTGCAAGGGGTCAATATGCGTGTAAATGGGATATGTTTGGGTGTTTTCTAAACTTTCCCCTAATGGGATTCTTCAGGACATGTTGAGGATACAAAACCAGTTGAGTTTGATTCTGTTGCAATTTGTTTAACGTTGACCCCTTTTTTGGCCTAAAATTACTGGACTAAACCTGTGTGTGTGTGTGTGCAGACGACACACACACACACACACACACTGAACCGCTGTTGTTGCCTCTGACCTTCGACCTTCGACCTCGTGCTGAGCGACAAAGAGAGTGACAGTCGACCACTGTGCTGTGTGACCTGTGGTGCTCTAAATAAACTGACTCTGAGCGCACAAGTGTGTGTGTTTGTGTGTTTGTGTGTCTATATGTGTCTATGTGTGTGTGTGCGTGGGGGGTTACAGTTATTTAAAGGGACAGTTCAACTCCGGGGGGGGGAAATCTGCTCATTTGTTCAGTTGCTAAGAGAAAGATGAAGAGACTGACGCCACACTGCAAAAACTCTACATCTTTCCAAGAATATTTGTCTTATTTCTTGTCAAAACTAATCTCTTTCCACTTAAAATAAGACTCATCACCTACAAATGAACTTGTTTTTAGATCATTTTCACTTGTTTCAAACTAATTTTCAATTGAAATAAGTAGAAAAATCTGCCAGTGAAAGCAAGTTTTTTGTGTTTGTAATAAGGAAGAAAATCTTTGTTCCACTATCAGATTTTTCTACTTATTGCAAGTGAAAATCTGCTTGAAAGAAGTAAAAAGTGTCTAAAAACAAGCTGCTTTTAATGTGATGAGTCTTATTTTAAGTGGAAAGAGATTAGTTTTGACTAGAAATGAGACATTTTGACAAGAAATAAAACAAATATTCTTGGAAAGGTTTAGAGTTTTTGCAGTGTGTGGAGCTGCAGGTTTCTCCGTCTTAATGCTAAGCTAGGCTCTCCACCTCCTGGCTGTCAATCTTTTCCATCTTAAGTTTTATCAAATAAACCAAATGAACAGATTCACCCCCCTAAAGAAACGTGAAACTGTCCCCGGGTCTTTGCCTCCTTCCCGTCTCCACGTCATCTGGCAGTTTTCTGGCAGCGCAGCACTTTATCAGGAAGGATTTCATCACAACATGTTCCTGTGGGTTTGGTTTTTACAGGTGAAACCTCAGGCAGATGGAGGGAGGTGCAGGAGTGTCTGTGTCTGTGTGTGTGTGTGTGTGTGTGTGTGAGGAGCAGGAATGAGTAATAATGACGATAATAGTGTAGTGGCATGCGTTAAGGTCAGTCAACCCCTGTCGGCGTTAAACTGCGTGTTGTAACGATTCGTCTGGGTTTCTACTTTTCGAGTGCACCTGCGACGTCCCACAGATTAAAGGAGAATTACCGGGTTTTTTACATTCTGGACCTTATTTCTACCATAAACTCCGATCATTTCCTCCCCCAGATAACTTTGGTGTCATTACAAGTGGTTGTGATGAAATGAGCAGAAACGAACCGTAGCGTTAGCCGTAGCAACATGGAGTTATTATGGACAATAATGAATGGGACTTTCTGGTAAACAATATACTCATCCTCGGAAAATTTTACATACACAAGTGTAAATACATGAAAGTGAAACCTAGGTTCTATGTGTTTCATAACAAGTTTCTCTCTCTTACCAAAGCCCTAAACATAATGAAAAGTAAATATGCAATGAAACTTTTCAGTTCATTTGAAAAATATGATCTGCGACAAAAGCCCTAGCTAAAGCTGTTTACTTTATTTTATTTTATTTCATTTATTTATTTCTCATGTAAAGTCTGTATTCTGCATTCCTCAATGCACCTGCTCCTTGGGAATGTTAAGATTGATGTAAGCCATGTTGTTTGTACATGATTTTGTCAAATAACGTTGGGAAAAAAAAAATAGTGGTAGCAACAAGCCGCGCTGCACGGTGCTCAGAGATGACATCATCCAGGTCAGAGGTCAGTAGGTCAACCTACAGACCCCGGATGTTGATAACAGCTAACCCCGGACTCAGAGGGGAATAGCACTAGCCTATCAGAACTACATATTGGTGAAATGAAGGAGTTTCTCTGCAGATAATGTGTTATTTAGAGGCTGCATTCTGCTGCCCTGTAGACTCCATTATACGGATACGCGGCTCTCGGCTGGAGCTCATTTCATCACAACCACTTGGAATGACACCAAAGTTATCTGGGGGAGGAAATGATCCGATTTATGCTAGAAACAAGGTCCAGATTGTAAAAAAAAAAACGGCAATTCTCCTTTAAAACTGGATGAAGGCCTTGATCACCAGAAAATGTGCTGTCAAGAATTATTTCTCTTCATGGAATGTTTTAATATTTCTTTGTTCACCCAGGTAAGTAATAGTGTTCTCTATATAGATTCATTATGTTTTTTTTTTTCCTGCAGTCATAAAACATTACAGAAAAGTTGAAACATCACACAAATACACAGACATTGAACACAACAAGAGGGGCATTCACTACATGTATTTCTTTTTTAAAAACCAGTAGGCGAAGTAGCCCATCCCCCCCAGGGAGCCCATGAGAAACGAGGCGCCGAAGAAGGACGGCGGCTTCTTTTTTACCATCCTGAAGGCGTTGGGCAGCACGGCGGACAGCAGCGTCGTGTGGATGTCGCCCAACACCTTGCGGAAAGCGTAGCGTTTTTGCACGCGCACAAAAAAGGACTGCAGGTTGGACCGGCTGCCGTCCTCCCAGTATTTCTTAGAAAGTCCCAAGAACTTGAGCCGGTGCAACAAGGCTCCGAGGCAGACGTCGGCTAGCGTAAAGTCAGGTCCACAAAGCCACAACTCACGATTCTGACCTGTGGGGGGGGGGAGAGAAGTAGAAACACACACACACAGACAGACACACAACAGGATGTTCACTCAGAAGCCGTGTGGCGTCAACGGGAGCTGGATCTTAAAGGGATAGTAGCATTTTTTTTTTAAAGTGAGGTTGTATGATCTACAAATAGCCCCTAAGTACTTTAATTGCAGTAGAAGACTCTCTACACTGTAAAAACTCAAAATCTTTCCAAGAATATTTGTCTAATTTCTAGTCAAAACCAATCTCTTTCCACTTAAAATAAGACTCATCACCTGAAAATTAACTTGTTTTTAGATCATTTTCACTTGTTTCAAACTAAATTTCTATTGAAATAAGTAGAAAAATCTGCCAGTGAAAGCAGTTTTTTGTGCTTGTAATAATAAAGAAAAACTTGATCCACTGTCAGATTTTTTTACTTATTTCAAGTGAAAATCTGCTTGAAAGAAGTAAAAAGTGTCTAAAAACAAGCTGCTTTTTATGTGATGAGTCTTCTTTTAAGTAGAAAGAGATTGTTTTGACTAGAAATAAGACAAATATTCTTGGTAAGAGTTTGAGTTTTTGCAGCCAACTGCTGATTGGCGGGCGCTAACCCTGGGCGGAGGGATACGTGAGTTGGTTAGGTCCAAATAAAAACTGTGTTTTTCCTGCACTTTGAGGGGCTGGAAAAAATTATATTATAGCGAACAATGGAACTGTGTATTTTTTTTCAGGTAAAACCTCTTTTAGGCCGTGAAAATAGGCAGTTTCTTTGGGTCCATTCACAACACTGTATGTTGTAAATCTCTGGGCAGGGCTATTATGGGCTGGCGTTGCTAACGGGAGGAGTGCAGAGAGTCTTCTACTGCAATTAAAGTACTTAGGGGCTATTTGTAGATCATACAACCACACTTTAAAAAAAAATGCTACTATCCCTTTAATCCTGACGACGTACCTTGATACTCTAGTTTCCTCTTCTCCAGTTCGGCCTCCACCTGATCTAGAACCATCGCCAACTCCGCTAGGATTTTCTTCAGGTAGTTCACGTTGTCGTGGTCCAAGATTTTTGCCTGATATTTATAAAAAAACAAAAAAAACAACTTAAACATCCAGAATAAAAAAGCAGCACAAACAGAAAACCCACCTCATTGTTTAAAGACAAACTCTCCTCTACCTATGGATATTTGCTCCTCTACCTGTTGCTAGTTGTTATTGTTACTATTGTTAAAATCATAATTAGTTTTTCATTTACCTTACCTTTAATGTATTTATTTCTATTTTGCTTTACTTTTACTTATTCTGTTTTATACTTTGGCTCAATTCCAATTCTAATTTTCATCCCTAACCCTAGCCATTAACCCTTGCCCCTTGAAACGTCTCTGCTGGCTTTCACATAAGCAGACGTGACAAGCTTTTGCCACAAATCCTGTATTCAAAACCATGTTAACTTAATAAAATAAAATAAAATGTAATGCAGACTGATCGGTTCATTGTAAAACATTTATTTATTGATGTAAATGTGGTGATTTCTGAGGCAGCGCTGCTCCTCTGTCCAATACACACAGGAAGCTTCACTTTTAATTCAGACAAACTAATGCAACTGCCACAATTGTTAGATTTCATCAATGAGACCAACATTTGTTTCCTAAAAAGAATGTAACCAGCCGATGGTAAACCTCTAAAAACCTGCGGGTAAGTTAATTAGCGATCGTCTTTTCTCCCCCGGGATGACGACGGAGGTTGGCCGGCCGAGCAGCTCTGCAGACCGGCTGCTGCCGCTGTGACGAGGCGGTCGCTGCTCCCACAGGTGGAGCTTCACTTCTCCGAAAAACATCGGAGCAAACTTCTAAACAGCCTCATCTGGATAAATAAGATTTATAGAGTTCCTCTTTAAAGTCAAACCGTGGAGCTGAACGTCTCCTGCAGTTGAAGTCCTTATGTGTCTGTCACAGGTTTTGTATTTCAGCGCTAACAAGACGCATTAGATTAAAAACGTCTGAAACCGACAGATGTGCTGCAGCCGAGCGGAAACAACCAGCTGTTTTACTTTGGGCTGGATGCTAACGCTGCAGCCGATGCTAACAACAGGAGCTCTGAACCAATGGAGGCTCTGATCACCATCACCTGAGAGGACGTGGGACGGAGCTCAGAGTCAACGCTGCACCACACGACATCGATGTCTGTTAGACACGTTCACCGTCTTAGTTTAGCATGAAAACATTGGTAATTAGCACAAAACCTAAAGAGCTGAGGCTGATGGGACTGATCTGACTGAGTATAAACCTCTTTTTCTCTCTTTAACTCTGGTCAAACAGCCGTCACTGTCTCATTAACGACTTTTAAAAAACAGTTTTCCTTCACTTTGCATCATCAGCTGAATGTAAAGTGTCACAGTTTATTTAGTTTAGTTTAGTTCACTGCTGTTTCCTCCTGGGAACATGAACTGTATTTATTCAGGTCAAAGGTTAGATTAGATTAGATTAGATTAGAAAACTGTATTGATCCCCAAGGGGAAACTGCTTTGCCACCCAATAAGAACACATACATCCACTTAACAAACAATACAAACAGTCCCATACCATTGCACAAAACAGCTGTATCAACATGATTGGATACTTCATACGACAGAGTACTCAAAACAAGTGAATTAAACTGATACAGGCAAAGATAAATAAATAAATAAATATACACCTCCAGAAGATAAAGAATAACCGCTATTTGTGGTTAAAAAATTTCAGACTGTTTCTGCTGCAGAGCTGCTGAGTTTGTCTGTGATTAATATTCATTGTTCATTCCTGTGCATCTTTATACATATAGACAGTTCATGGGTTTACAACATGTTCAATGACATTTTAAGGGAATCTTTACACTATATTTCACCACACCCTAACCCACATGGACTGAACGTGGATAAGTGATTAAATAAATGGGCTCATGTTTTAATGGGAATTTCAATTTGTGAATAATTGATGGATAATCAAATAAACATTTAAAGGGTTTAAATGGGTTTTTGGGAAACACCCTTAAAATTAAAAAAAGTACGTTTTTGTATATTTTGGTGCATTATCATAAGTTTTTTACACCAAAAAGTTAAAGGTACATGACGTGAAACTGACCATGAGCTTCTTCTGCTTGGACAGGTAGGGTTCTGTCAGCTGAGGCTCCTCATGGTCCAACTTCATCAGCTCCGTCGCAGCGTTGGCCAGATGTCCTACACACACACACACACACACACACACACACACACACACACACACACATTTTACACATAGTATATCATAGTTATCTGGACTGATAAGAAAATTATACGAAAATTTCCTTTTTGTTGGCAATAACAAGAAATATCAATAATCAACAGTTTTATCAATCGTAAGAAAAATAACCCCCCTGTGTTTGTCCAGTCTCATCTACAGTATGATCAGTTTGAGGCTGAAACAGATAAAGCAACACTAATAATATGTAATAATATATGTGTTTTTATTGTCACACTGATGTGGGAATAAAACCTCAACATGAACCCAGAGAAATTAAAATAATTCACTATGAACTGTCCCTTTAGTTGTCAACATACTGAGAGTTTAACAGGCTAAGGGAGCTGTCTGCTATAATCTTCATAGCCTTCCTCCTCATCGTCCTCTCAGTGTAGAAATCAGTCAGAGGCTTTTGGGGTCTTCTTACTATTTTACTATTTTACTTTTCAGTGGCGAGTAAAATCGCACATGACATGAACTGTTCTTCGATGCATTTGAATTGTGTGTTAAGCCTGTTGGAGTTTATACTTTTTTAAAAATACATATCTGTCTGTACAGCGAGCCAATGAGAATAAAGATTTAATGTTTTGTTTTTTTTAAATGCCTGGGTGTGGTTTTTAATCATGTTTTCATTTAAAGACAAATTTCTGTTTTTACTCGAGACAGTAAAGAATCTGTCTGTCTGTCTATCTGTCTATCTGTCTATCTGTCTATCTATCTATCTATCTATCTATCTATCTATCTATCTATCTATCTATCTATCTATCTATCTATCTATCTATATCTACGTATATCTATCTATCTATCTATCTATCTATCTATCTATCTATCTATCTATCTATCTATCTATCTATCTATCTATCTATATCTACGTATATCTATCTATCTATCTATCTATCTATCTATCTATCTATCTATCTATCTATCTATCTATCTATCTATCTATCTATCTATCTATCTATCTATCTGTCTGTCTACGTGATACAAACAGAGTTACTAATTGTAATGTTGGTGCTGGTTTCCACATCTGGAGCCAGATGTTGGTGAATAAAGGAGTAAAGTTTGATGTTGAACTCAACACTGGTAAATAAACAGCAAATGAAAATGCAAAACATAAACTAACAGCTCGTTAACACACCAACATTTACACCACTGTGAGTTTTATAGAGACACAGACTGAGCTGAGTTTTACTGCATCATTAAATCTGGTTTATTCACATGGTGAGGTCATCACTGGTCTCTACAGACTGACCAGGATGAACCTGAACGCATCGCCACACTGAGCTGCTGCTGCTGCTGCTGCTGCTGCTGCGTTCAGGGCCTCTGGTGCTGAGCAGCATCACATTACAGCACGCAGAGCACGTAGTGCACATAAACACACAGATTTGTTTTTCAATGATGTGGAAAAGGCTGTAAAGAAGATGAATAGTTTTGCATTCATAATGTCTGTGTGTGTGTGGTTTTGTTCTGGGAGACCAGGGTCTTCAAGTTGGAGCTTGTTCACCTTTGTAAATGTTCAGAATAACAAGTTGAACACACTGAGATGAATTTATTTCTTTATTTATACATGGTTATGTGTATATATTTATACGCGTACATAACATGTGTATATTTCTGTATGTGTATTGATATGCGTGTGTGAATTGTTATGTAATTTTGTCTTTTTTTTTTTTTACTTCTGCGCTGTAAAGCACTTTGGCTGACCGTGACAGGTCTTTTAAACGTGCTATACTATAAATAAAGGTGAACTTGAACTTGAACACAGTTGTAGTTGTCTAGTTGTCTACAATAAGAGTTTAACATGCACAGTGACACAGTCTTATAATAACACTCTACATGTTTTCATTCATTATATGAAACATGTGTGAACATGCAGCAGAACAGACTGTCACATGAAATCATTCTGTACCGATGCACAATATGAGTGCGTGTGTGTGTTCACTGAACAGTGTGTTTTATACACACTTGAGTGGATTCAGTGGCAGGAACCCACTCAACTAACCACGTAGAATAACAACAGAGTTAGTCATTAAAGCTCCTTCAGTATAAAGGTAGATGTTTGTATTAAAGCTCCTTCAAAATAAAGGTAGATGTTTGTGTTAAAGCTCCATACAGTATAAAGGTAGATGTTTGTGTTAAAGCTCCATACAGTATAAAGGTAGATGTTTGTGTTAAAGCTCCATACAGTATAAAGGTAGATGTTTGTATTAAAGCTCCATACAGTATAAAGGTAGATGTTTGTGTTAAAGCTCCATACAGTATAAAGGTAGATGTTTGTGTTAAAGCTCCATACAGTATAAAGGTAGATGTTTGTGTTAAAGCTCCTTCAAAATAAAGGTAGATGTTTGTGTTAAAGCTCCATACAGTATAAAGGTAGATGTTTGTGTTAAAGCTCCATACAGTATAAAGGTAGATGTTTGTGTTAAAGCTCCATACAGTATAAAGGTAGATGTCCATGTGTAGTGTGATTATAAAGCAGCTCTAGGTTCTATATTAATACTGTGAAAGTATCAAAGCCTCAGTCCACAGAGAAATGCACACAGCCTGGATTCAGAAACTGAGCCTTAAAACCAGCCGTCAGGACTTCCTGTCACTTTGTGATGTCACAACCAAGCCCCGCCCACCTCACCACCACCTGCACTGCAAAAATTCAAAATCTTACCAAGAGTATTTGTCTTATTTCTAGTCAAAATGTCATTTCTAGTCAAAATAAATCTAATTATACTTAAAATAAGACTCATCACATTAAAAAGTAGCTTGTTTTTAGACACTTTTTACTTTTTTCAAGCAGATTTTCCACTTGAAATAAGTAGAAAAATCTGACAGTGAAAGCAAGTTTTTCTTTCTTATTACAAACACAAAAAACTTGCTTTCACTGGCAGATTTTTCTACTTATTTCAATTGAAAATTTGTTTGAAACAAGTGAAAATGATCTAAAAACAAGTTAATTTTTAAGGTGATGAGTCTTATTTTAAGTGGAAAGAGTTTAGTTTTGACTAGAAATGAGACATTTTGACAAGAAATAAGACAAATATTCTTGGAAAGATGTTGAGTTTTTGCAGTGTGAACCCACCATCCAACCAACAACAACAACTTGTAGGATTTTTAGTGTGTAGAGTGTTTTATTCTGAAATCTGCTCTGTTTTTCTTTATTGTATCACGTTAGAAAACGGTCGGCCGATCAGAAGAGAGGCTCAGAGCCTCCTCCTCTCTTCTGATTGGCTGACACGGACCTGTTGTTGCTAGAGCACTGGAATAAGAGAGTAACTGTGCGTTCACACCAAAAGCTTCCAAAGCGTCAAAAACGCTCGAGGGTGGGCGTCAGACAAGACAGCTCCCAAAACGGCAAATATTTTCAGCCGCTTTGGCCGCTCGTCACGTGACTGACGTCAAAGTTCGATCGCGCTGGTCATTGGGGAGCCGAAATACAAAAAAAAGAAAAAAAAGGCAGTCGACGGACATCTCTATTCTGACAGGTTGAACCGCGTCATAGCTCATTACCCTAAAGTTAAACCTTCTCATCTGGTGACGCTTTGGAAGCTTTGGAAGCGCGGCGACGCCTGTTGACGCTTTGGACGCATTGAAAATGAATTGACTTCCGGCGTTTTTGACGCTTTGGAAGCTTTTGGTGTGAACGCACAGTTAGAGACACCACCATTGACTCCCGTGGTAAGGGTTTAAGGGTTTAAGGGTTTAAGGGTTTAAGGGTTTTGCGCCCCTAGTGGCAGGATATGGGTGTTGCAAAAGCGCCCAGAAAACCCATTCACTCCAATGTATGTGTGTTGCCCACTTGCTGGTAAATTGATGAAAACGGCCGTGTTTTTGTTTTTAGGTGTCTTGGTCATATCAGATTATACTTATAATTTGTTTATTACAAAATGTAGATTGAAACATTCATGTAGACAACTGTTTTTTTTATTGTTTTTTTTACTATCCTATGTGTTAATGTTTATCTGTAAAGGATCCTCAATGATGCTATTAACGTGGGTGATCTATAAATGTCCTTAAAGGGATAGTAGCATTTTTTTAAAGTGGGGTTGTATGATCTACAAATAGCCCCTAAGTACTTTAATTGCAGTAGAAGACTCTCTGCACTCCTCCCGTTAGCAACGCCAGCCCATAATAGCCCTGCCCAGAGATTTACAACATACATTGTTGTGAATGGACCCAAAGAAACGGCCTATTTTCACGGCCTAAAAGAGGTTTTACCTGAAAATAAAAACCACAGTTCCATCCACACAGTTTTTATTTGGACCTAACCAACTCACGTATCCCTCCGCCCAGGGTTAGCGCCCGCCGATCAGCAGTTGGTTAGGTCCAAATAAAAACTGTGTTTTTCCTGCACTTTGAAGGGCTGGAAAAAATTATATTATAGTGAACAATGGAACTGTGTATTTTTTTTTTCAGGTAAAACCTCTTCTAGGCCGTGAAAATAGGCCGTTTCTTTGGGTCTGTTCACAACAATGAATGTTGTAAATCTCTGGGCAGGGCTATTATGGGCTGGCGTTGCTAACGGGAGGAGTGTAGAGAGTCTTCTACTGCAATTAAAGTACTTGGAGGCTGTTTGTAGATCATACAACCCCACTTTAAAAGAAATGCTACTATCCCTTTAAATTATTGAAAACACCACAGTTGCTCATTCACCAACAATGCAGAGATGTCAGTTCTTGGGCGCTTTTGCAAAACCCATATTCCTCCACCAGGAGGCGCTTCCATTGGATCAATGCTGTCCTTACTCTCTTATCCAGAGCTCTAGTTGTTGCTAGAGCTCCAGAGAGAGGAGATCTTGGTCCTAGTTAAGGCTCAGTGTTGTCATGGATTAAAAAGGTTTTATGTGATAACAGTTGTGCCGTCACAGTCCGCTGAGCTGCTTCACTTACTACGTATTTCTGCGGTGGCGTACTTTGGGATCATTGAGTCGATGGTGAGCTCCGGATGGAGGATGCAGCCGTGTGTGTAGGCGTCCATGGGCAGACCGTCCAGCAGCTGGCGGTACTGCTGCACGCGCTCGTGGAGAGGCGAGTCCGGGTCTGGGATCAGCTGAGCCACCGCGTCTGCAGCACAGAGACACAGGAAACACACAACAACACAAACATGTTACAGATCTGCAGCAGCATCACACACACTGCAACAACTCAAAATCTTATCAAGAATATTTGTCTTATTTCTAGTTAAATTGTCATTTCTAGTCAAAACAAATCTCATTCTACTTATAATAAGACTCATCACATTAAAAGTAGCTCGTTTTTAGACACTTTTTACTTCTTTCAAGCATATTTTCACGAGAAAAATCTGATAGTGGAGCAAGTTTTTCTTTTTTATTACGAGCACAAAAACAACTTCCTTTCACTGGCAGATTTTTCTACTTATTTCAAGTGAATATTTGTTTGAAACAAGTGAAAAACGATCAAAAACAAGTTCATTTTTAGGTGATGAGTCTTATATTAAGTGGAAAGAGTTTAGTTTTGACTAGAAATGAGACATTTTGACAAGAAATAAGACAAATATTCTTGGAAAGATTTTGAGTTTTTGCAGTGCAGAGTATATAGGCCTGCAACAGAGCGTTTCTAAGCAACCATCGGTTACCAAGCTTGGTTCTGCACAACCCAAAATAACACACACACACACACAGCGGTAACCTAGGTAACAGACGAGCCTGGCAGGAATAAAAACAAACCTCTGGAGCTGAACGAGCTGCACCGACTTGACGAGTTTAAACTGAACTAAACTCAGTGTGGAGCCCAGAGAGAGAAACACGTTATCTATATAACTAAAACACAACAGGGACAGTTTCAATAAAGGGATAGTTCACCCAAAATATAAATTTCACTCAATATCTACTAACACCAAAAAACATCCAAATACCTCCATGCTGCTTATCTGTAATGTCCGTCTTGTATTGAAGCCCCAACATGAGAAATTGTTCCCAAAAAAATTAAATAAGTCTATATTTTAAACTTGTTTGTAGCGGAAGCTCCCAGTGTCTCAGTTCACTGCTCTTCCTGTGTCAGTGCAAATCACCAGCAGAACAATTTCTCATGTCGGGGCTTCAATACCAGAGGGACATTACAGACGAGCACTATGGAGGTATTTGGATGTTTGTTGGTGTGTCTTTTTGGACGAAGAAAAGTTCCTCTTTAAAGGAAACGCATTCATCTGTTCACTGTGATCCAGGATCAGTTTCTTCTCTTCAGGGGTTTTTAGGGTTAGAGTCGATGTTCCTGCTGCAGCGTCTCAGATCAACTACGTTAAAGTCCAGTTAGAGATAAAACTCTGGATCTGTTTAATCCAGGTACGGATAGACCAGAGCGGCTTTTTTATGCAAATGAGAATGACTGATGCATCCTGGGTAATTTAGGGGCATCACCTGGCATTTTTAAATTGCACTCAGTGGCTTTTTGTGTTTTGATGGAGCGTAGACTGTCACGACCCGGCTCATGGTCGGACAAATAACAGGAACTACGCAGGTAAAAGTAACAAAATGATAATTTATTTCCCTAACAAAAGGGACCAAAATGATAGCAAAGCAAACAACGGGAACACAAAAGAAAACGAGGGGCTGCGGCACACAGCTCTCCCTCCGGAGCCAGGCGATGTCAGGCAGAGCCTGAGGCAGGAGGAAGGACCAGCTTAACACAGGTTGGGAATCGGCCACGCCCACCAGCTCATCACCTGCAGCTTGACAAGGCAGAGACAACCATACACGCACACACAGGCATACACAGGCAGGAGGCCGTCACAAGACTAACTAACAATCAATCTGAATGTTTTATTTTGTGTTTCTTTTGTAGCACTATGTCTCATCATTATTTTGACACCCTCTTTGAAACCCACCGTTCACGCTATCTTGAAAAACTACAATGAATGAATCTACGGTATGCTCCTTTAGCCTCCCACAGTGATCAATGACTCCACACAGTGGCCAGAAATGTCTGAATGAATCTACGGTATGCTCCTTTAGCCTCCCACAGTGATCAATGACTCCACACAGTGGCCAGAAATGTCTGAATGAATCTACGGTATGCTCCTTTAGCCTCCCACAGTGATCAATGACTCCACACAGTGGCCAGAAATGTCTGAATGAATCTACGGTATGCTCCTTTAGCCTCCCACAGTGATCAATGACTCCACACAGTGGCCAGAAATGTCTGAATGAATCTACGGTATGCTCCTTTAGCCTCCCACAGTGGCCAGAAATGTCTGACCCAGACATCTACACGTATTTGGTGGAATCACCGGGAGGTTTTGGCTCAGTGTTGTCTGGAAACAGCCTGTTAATAGACAACTTTCTGTTACTTAGTTTGTCAAGACAGTTAGGCTGAACTTTTCAATGGAGGGATGCCGGGCGCTGCCCCTAAATTACCCAGGATGCATCAGTCATTCTCATTTGCATAAAAAAGCCGCTCTGGTCTATGCAGCAGAGTTCCTCTGATGTCACGTGTTTCCACGGCGACGCTGCAGCAGCTCAGACCACCTGCAGCAGGTCGGCCTGTTGGTCCTGGTTCTGATGACTCAGCTCTCTGGACCGGGGCCAGCTGCAGCTCCTCCCTCCTCTCTCCTCCTCTCTCCTCTCTCCTCTCTCCTCTCTCCTCTCTCCTCTCTCCTCTCTCCTCCCTCCTCCCTCCTCTCTCCTCTCTCCTCTCTCCTCCTCTCTGCTCCGTCTCCGTCCTGTCATCAGCAGCGATGCAGCGACGTAGCGGTGAGGGAAGCGTGACTCTGCTCTCAGATAAAACCTCTCTGAGTTCCAGCAGCAGGTCGTTGTGTTGAACACCGCCCCCCCTCCTCCTCCCTCCTCCTCCCTCCAGCCTCGTGGCAAACACCCAGCCAGGAATTAGGCCAGGAAAGTGGAATAATGGCACTTTTTTTTTTTTAAAGGAGCAGTTCGACATTTTAAAGGATTAATCTGTGTAGAAACAGAAGGATGAAACACTGAGGGACTGAGGGTCCAGGGAATGACTCTGGTGAACGTTGTGCAGTCACCAAACATTTATCCATCATCCTCCGTTCTTTAACTCATATGCAACCTGAGCCGTATGCGCCCTCTGACATTAAAGGAATAGTTCACCAAAAAATGAAATTCAGTCATTGTTGACCGGTTCGTAGTCCAACCAAAACTTAACATGAGAGTAATACTGTAGGGCCCGACACAAAAACGTCCATAAAACTACTAACCTGTTCTTCTACTTTTACACACACCACAGTACTGAATATAAACATTAATGCACACATAAACCAAAACATGGTTTTAACAGATGGTTAGCTTAGCTTATCTTAGCTTAGCTTAGCATAAAGACTGGAGACAGGTAAGAACCGTTAGCCAGGCTCCGTCCACAGGAAACAACTTCCTCTCATGTTTTTAACATTGTTAAAGGGATAGTTCAACATTTTGTCAAGTTGGCCCATTGCCATAATCCCTATAGTCATAGCAGTAGGTTCGTTACTTTTAATTGTCGGTGCAAGCTGTTTTTAGAACGGCGGAGCAGAGCCGTGAGCTGCTCAGAGCTACGCTACGGAGGCTCATTATGGGATTTCTTGGTTTCCCTCATCAAACTCATCAAATACACAATCCAACAACTCCACAACGCTCTGGTGGACAAGTTGTGAGCTGCACATTCACCACGCTATGAGATAATAACACAACGTTACCACACAGAGTTGTTTTAGAGGGAAATTCATGTAAAACCACTGATGCACGTTGCCTTCAGGGACAGTTTTTCATCAACAGTCTCTGTATTTCCCTCTAAAACAACTCTGTGTGGTAACGTTGTGTTATTATCTCATAGCGTGGTGAATGTGCAGCTCACAACTTGTCCACCAGAGCGTTGTGGAGTTGTTGGATTGTGTATTTGATGAGTTTGATGATGAGGGAAACCAAGAAATCCCATAATGAGCCTCCGTAGCGTAGCTCTGAGCAGCTCACGGCTCTGCTCCGCCGTTCTAAAAACAGCTTGCACCGACAATTAAAGGTAATGAACCTACTGCTATGACTATAGGGATTATGGCAATGGGCCAATTTGACTAGCCTACATGTTGAACTATCCCTTTAACTTGTTCATAAGTAGTTTTTTGTCGTGTTGTTGAGATGAGCCGTTGAAACCATGACTGTCGTTCTACACTGAACAATGAGACTTGGTGCGGCTTCTCTCCAACTAAAAACAACAAAATAGAAGAAATATTATAAAACGTAAATCACATTGACTCATAAAGACGTGTCAGACAGGATGTTCCTCACAGCAGAGAAACTGTGAAGCAGCATCAACATGGTTTATCTCTAATCTGTCCAACCTGTCAGAGAGTAAAACATGGTGTTAAAGCAGTTATATTATGGACCTGAATGTTTATTGAATCTTTTATTTATGGAAGCAGCAGAAACTCCAGCGAGTCCCATAACAACATCCACCACCGTGAAACCACAGATTGAGTTTTATCTCTAACTGGACTTTAACCACCGAAGAGAAGAAACTGACCCTGGATCAGAGAGAACAGATGAATGTTTTTCCTTTAAAGAGCACTGCAAAAACTCAAATATATTACCAAGAATGTCTCATTTCTAGTCAAAACTAATCGCACTCTACTTATAATAAGACTCATCACAGAAAAAGCAGCTTGTTTTTAACACTTTTTACTTCTTTCAAGCAGATTTTCACTTGAAATAAGTAGAAAAATCTGATAGTGGAGCAAGTTTTTCTTTCTTATTACAAGCACAAAAACTTGCTCTCACTGGCAGATTTTTCTACTTATTTCAAGTGAAAATTTGTTTGAAACAAATGAAAATGATCTAAAAACAAGTTAATTTTTAGGTGATGAGTCTTATTTTAAGTGGAAAGAGATTAGTTTTGACTAGAAATGAGACATTTTGACAAGAAATAAGACAAATATTCTTGGTAAGATTTAGAGGTTTTGCAGTGAGGAACTCTGCAGGACTTGTACCTTCATTAACCAGCTTCAGACTAGTGATGGTTAAATAACAGACTGGTCACTAACAGGGAGAGTTGGATTAAATCAAACAGAACTTTATTCATCCTGAAGGAAATTCTTATTTCTTGCTCCAAAAGGGAATGAGCAAAGGAAATAAATGAAATACAAAGAGGAAATATGATTTAAAAAAAATATCCTACTAAGATGTCTAAAACAATAAAAATAAAAGAAGAAAACTAAGAATGGAGGCTCTCTGCCTTCCACCGAGCGTCTCTTGGCTGAAAACCAACCTCACTGCAAAAACTCAGAATCTTTCCAAGAATATTTGTCTTATTTCTTGTCAAAATGGCTCAATTTTAGTCAAAACTAAACTCCACTTCCACTTAAAATAAGACTCATCACCTAAAAATGTATATAATTATAATATAATTATATCGTCAACTACAACGTCCTGTCACAGTCAGGACGTTGTAGTTGACAATTAGCTGCGTTTATTGATTAAATCGTCTTTTTTTGATCATTTTATGCAGAGTCACCTGATGGAGAAGAAGAAGGAGAAGAGACTTTTATATCCATGAAGCTAACGTCAACAGATGCTCATCAATATTAGAAAAGAAGCTCCTCCAGATAAACAGTTAGTGGCTCCACATGGACCAGTCAAACCTCAAACAGTGATGAAATCCTGTTGGTTTCATCCAGATGTTTTTATACAGATGAGTGGAAACCAGTTTAACGATGATAGATAAATAATTGTGATCAGGCGATGATGTCATAATCGTGACAGGCCTATTACAGACTCAAGAACAGTTTCAGACTAAAATCTTCCTAAACAAAACCACTTCGTCCTCCTCATCACTGGAGATGGTTTCTTCCTCCTTCATCCTGTCATTTCTGTCATTTCTGAGTGAACAGTGAACGCATCGTCTCTGAGACACGGAGCGCTGAACTAAACCAGTTTCCCTCCATCAGATCGCCGGATTTCACCTTTCTGTATATAGTATATAACAGTGTAACTCTGATGTCATCGTCTCATCGTCAACATTTTTGGCAAATTGGCCCATTGCCATAATCGCTATAGTTACACAGTAGGAGTAGGTTTGTTACCTTTAATTGTCGGAACGTTATTACCAGACAGAGTTGTTTTAGAGGGAAATAAATACAGAGACTGCTTGATGAGAAACTGTCCCTGAAGGCAACGTGCATCAGCGGTTTTGCATGAATTTACCTCTAAAACAACTCTGTGTGGTAACGTTCTGACAATTAAAGGTAACGAACCTACTGCTACTGTGTAACTATAGCGATTATGGCAATGGGCCAATTTGTCAAAAATGTTGAACTATCCCTTTAACCACTAAAATAAAAAGAGGCTGTAAAATCAAACCTGTGTTGCTGTTTCCACACAGAAATATTTCTGTTCTTTTGTTTGTTTAAATTGAAAACACCGTTGTCTCTGTGACTCGTTCGAAAGCAGTCGGAAAAAAGAGTTTGAAGGAAAGAGGACCGTTCCCTGAACGCCTCACACACACAGACTAGATGTTCCCTGAACGCCTCACACACAGACTAGATGTTCCCTGAACGCCTCACACACACAGACTAGATGTTCCCTGAACGCCTCACACAGACAGACTAGATGTTCCCTGAACGCCTCACAGACAGACTAGATGTTCCCTGAACGCCTCACACAGACAGACTAGATGTTCCCTGAACGCCTCACAGACAGAATAGATGTCCCTGAACGCCTCACACACACAGACTAGATGTTCCCTGAACGCCTCACAGACAGACTAGATGTTCCCTGAACGCCTCACAGACTAGATGTTCCCTGAACGCCTCACAGACAGACTAGATGTTCCCTGAACGCCTCACAGACAGACTAGATGTTCCCTGAACGCCTCACAGACAGACTAGATGTTCCCTGAACGCCTCACAGACAGACTAGATGTCCCTGAACGCCTCACACACACAGACTAGATGTTCCCTGAACGCCTCACAGACTAGATGTCCCTGAACGCCTCACACTGACAGACTAGATGTTCCCTGAACGCCTCACACAGACAGACTAGATGTTCCCTGAAAGCCTCACAGACTAGATGTCCCTGAACGCCTCACAGACTAGATGTTCCCTGAACGCCTCACACAGACAGACTAGATGTTCCCTGAACGCCTCACACTGACAGACTAGATGTCCCTGAACGCCTCACACAGACAGACTAGATGTTCCCTGAAAGCCTCACACAGACAGACTAGATGTTCCCTGAAAGCCTCACAGACAGACTAGATGTTCCCTGAACGCCTCACACAGACAGACTAGATGTTCCCTGAACGCCTCACACACAGACTAGATGTTCCCTGAACGCCTCACACACAGACTAGATGTTCCCTGAACGCCTCACACAGACAGACTAGATGTTCCCTGAACGCCTCACACACAGACTAGATGTCCCTGAACGCCTCACACAGACAGACTAGATGTTCCCTGAACGCCTCACAGACAGACTAGATGTTCCCTGAACGCCTCACAGACTAGATGTCCCTGAACGCCTCACAGACAGACTAGATGTTCCCTGAACGCCTCACAGACACAGACTAGATGTTCCCTGAACGCCTCACAGACAGACTAGATGTTCCCTGAACGCCTCACAGACAGACTAGATGTTCCCTGAACGCCTCACAGACTAGATGTTCCCTGAACGCCTCACAGACAGACTAGATGTTCCCTGAACGCCTCACAGACACAGACTAGATGTTCCCTGAACGCCTCACAGACAGACTAGATGTTCCCTGAACGCCTCACACAGACAGACTAGATGTTCCCTGAACGCCTCACAGACACAGACTAGATGTTCCCTGAACGCCTCACAGACACAGACTAGATGTTCCCTGAACGCCTCACACACAGACTAGATGTTCCCTGAACGCCTCACAGACACAGACTGACTAGATGTTCCCTGAACGCCTCACAGACACAGACTACTGATAGACGTTACATTTCTCCTGCTCATGACTCGTTTCTTTGTCGGTTTGTTTTTTATATTCGTTCATATTTCTTTTTTAAATAATATCTTTGACTTTTTAACATTAAATGATAAAAGTCTGTCAGGATTATAAACAAACGGAGGCTCCATGTTGGACTGAGCTGTAATCATTAGATTAAACTCTGACACAGCATCTTTATATCTTTTATTTAACCTCCGACCAAACAAACCATTTCCACATGTTTCTGTTTTAAATGCCAACGCTGCAGCCGACGTCTTAGATTCCTGTTTGGATTTGGAAAAGGCTTTAAAAAACACAGCAGCCTCTAAACCCTTTAAATGTCAAGCAGCTCTCTTCTTTATCCACAACGCTTCACCCTGCAGAGAAATCCAACAGCTGCTCAGCTCTAATTGGCAGATCGCTTTGCAACAGATAGAAAATCAAAGTCTAAAAAAGTAAAGAGAGAGAATTAAAGTTAAAAAAACCCCTGCACCTTACCTCCCACGAAGGTTTTCTCCAGGTAGTCGATGATCTGGTTGTAGTCGCTGATGATGGCGTCGCCGTGGAGGAAGACGGGCACCTCCTCGCCCAGGTTGAGCCTCATGAACCACGGCTCCTTGTGCTCCTGCAGCGGGAGGCTCACGTCGCGCTCCTCGCACACCAGACCCTTCTCACCGATCACCAGACGCACCTGAAGGACAAGCGGCACAAACTTTTTACTTTTAACTTTTAGCAGAAACTTTTACTGCAGATCGGTGCAGGTGAATAGGGTAAAAAATTAAATTAACAGATATCACCATGAAACTTCCCAAGTCCATCACTCACATTAAGACAAATATTTTTTGTATTACAAGTTTTGTCAAATTTTATGTTTAAATATGTAAATGAGGAAACATCTAATGAAATAGGCGCTAATTTGCATACACACTGCAAAAACTCAAATATCTTACCAAGAATATTTGTCTTATTTCTAGTCAAATCTCATTCTACTTAAAATAAGACTCATCACATTAAAAAGCAGCTTGTTTTTAGACACTTTTTACTTCTTTCAAGCAGATTTTCACTTGAAATAAGTAGAAAAATCTGATAGTGGAGCAAGTTTTTCTTTCTTATTACAAGCACAAAAAAACTTGCTTTCACTGGCAGATTTTTCTACTTATTTCAAGTGAAAATTAGTTTGAAACGAGTGAAAATGATCTAAAAACAAGTTCATTTTTAGGTGATGAATCTTATTTTAAGTGGAAAGAGATTAGTTTTGACTAGAAATGAGACTTTTTGACAAGAAATAAGACAAAGATTCTTGGAAAGATTTTGAGTTTTTGCAGTGCATTTCCAGAACCGAAATCTGAACAATGGATAAAGCTACTTTGTTTTATTTTGTTGACACATTAGAGTCTAGAGAGGGATTGTGGATATCTCTTTTTATCACTCTGTAAATGAGAAAATACTGTCACCAGCCCTAAAAAAATCACATGTCTCCATGTTTTTAGTAATAAAATGTTGTATAAATGAGGCTGTGAATGATATATCAACAATCCCCTCTGTAAAAACCTTCAGAATATAGAAAGGGATCAAAGTGGAAGGTTTGGTGTCTGGAAGTGCTGCTGAAGTGGAGATTTCTAGAGAGGAGTCTGAGTCTGAAAAACTCTTTCTGAGAAAACGACCTTTAAAGACTTGGACTGGAAAACTACACAGATTGTTAATGTCAATCCTACTTTTAGGATTTGTTGCTGATACAAAGGAAATGACATCATTGTTGAGGAGAGAGAGAGCTTTACAGTGACACCTGACATGACATGGGTCAGACAACAGTAGTATTTTAACTATTGGTAAATTTAGGAGAAATCTACCGACAAAAGAAGAAAAAAATGAAGTAAAATAAATAAAAACCTAAATGTGGATTTTCTACCATTTCTCTCCACTTTTCTGAAAGAAGACATGTTATGGAAGCAAAATAGCCCAGTGCACCAAAATACAGTGATTTTGCCTGTGGTGTCTCGTCTTAAAAAGAAATAATATCAAACCCAAACCCAGAAAGAAAAGTAAAACTGACAAGAAGAGTAGAAGTCTGTGTGCACTTGAACGCACCACACACACCTTCTGTCACAGATTAAACACCAACAACAACATGCACAGGTTGAATGGTGAAACACAGCAGCAGGATTTATCCCTCTGTTAGTTTATGGTTCATATTTGAGTTGTGTTGTTGTTGTTGTTGTTGTTGTGTGCGGTCGGTCTGACAGGATGATGAGATATTTCGCAGCAGTTTGAGTAAAAAGCAGCCGGACGGGATCGGGTCGGGTGGGATGGATCGATGTGGGTTTGTGGGGATGAAGGATAAGCCAAGGTCCATGGAGAGCTATTAGTGGAATAAGATTAATGAAAGCAGATGACACTCGGGTGGAAAGCGCCACATTCGGCTGCTGAGGAAGACGAGTAATACGGGGGTTTCTTTTCTTTTTTTTCCCTGAACATGGCCAGACGTTGTGTAATGGAATAAAGCTGAATGAGTCTGGTAATTACAGCAGCAGCAGCAGCAACGATGTCTGAGGAGAAGAAGAGATTTTTTTGAGATTTTACAAACACACTTTTTACTATTTACGTTTCTAACAGGTAGCTACATAGGTAGGTACACGTTGTTAAAGGAAAATGCAGATTTAGCTACGAATAAACTGAATTAATAAATCATTAATCAATAAGTGAGTCAATCACTTGAAGAGAAAACGCACAAGTTGTAGTTCATCTTTAACAACAGTGCAAAGTAAGTTTCTGCCGTATCAAAATTAAAGAAGGGGGCACATTTTCCACCTCAAACAGTGGAAATCTGACATTTCTGTTTAGTTTCATCCAGATGTTTTTATACAGATGATGAATGTATAAAATTCATGCAAAACCACTGATGCACGTTGCCTTCAGGGACAGTTTTTCATCAACAGTCTCTGTATTTCCCTCTAAAACAACTCTGTGTGGTAACGTTGTGTTATTATCTCATAGTGTGGTGAATGTGCAGCTCACAACTTGTCCACCAGAGCGTTGTGGAGTTGTTGGATTGTGTATTTGATGAGTTTGATGAGGGAAACCAAGAAATCCCATGAGCCTCCGTAGCGTAGCTCTGAGCAGCTCACGGCTCTGCTCCACCGTTCTAAAAATAGCTTGCACCGACAATTAAAGGTAACAAACCTACTGCTATGACTTTATGATAAATGACTGTGATCAGGTCTTGTCCCCAAACATGAGGTCCCCACAGTGGTGGAGTCTATGTGATCAGTATCAGTATAAACCCGCTACACATCTGGTCAACCAGCGGAACTGAAATGACCCAAGTCTGTGCATTTTTAAATCCAGATTAAAAACATTTCTGTTTTCATGTTGAGCTCTTTTAAAGAACTTTGCACTGTAAGTCATCTTAACTGTTTTAACACAAGTCAATATTACATGCTGCAGTGCAAACTCATATTTTTATTATATATATATAGATATATTATTCATTTTTCTTGCTTGGAATTGTTTGTTTAATGTTTCCAATTTTTACTATTTGGGGTTTTATTTAAATTTTTAAAAATTGCATGTTTTTATGTATTTTTTTACATTTCCAATTCTCACTGTTAAAGGGGAACTATGCAAGTCCACTCGCTATTCCTCTGTTCTGGTTACGCTCCTCTCGTCCATGTGCATCTCTTTACAAAGCCGGCGAAAAATCAATAACCGGAGCGCTGGATAACGTTACATAACATATACGATGTTACGGCGTGTGTGTTTGTGTCGCGGTGCAGCAGAGACGAGAGCTGGGACACCGGGGCGCCGACAGAGTTACTACACTGATGCTGCCAGGTTGGTTTTCAGCCGTGAGACGCAGGTGAAGATAGAAAGCCTCCGTTGTCACGGTAACTAGTCACAAGTCATGTAGTTCACCATCACAATTAGAGCGTTTTAATGAAGGTAAAAATGTAGAATAGCCACGGGAGAAATCCTGCTTAGTTCTTCTTTAAAGCAGAACTATGCAGGATTTGGGCTGTAATTATTGTGGCTCAGAGTCACTGTGATGGTTGAGTGACCTGTTATGAAGTGAATGGGGTCTAGGCCAATGCGCTCACCCCCCCCACTGGCTGAAAACCGCACTTGCAAGATCAGTCGTCCGTCTCGGTGTTACAAATCTCGTCAATGGATAGAAGTATCGCGAGAAACTGCCTTACGGCAGTACGAGATAAGACCGCAGATGACGTCATGCATGTCACGAATCGTGATTGGTTTGAGTTCGGAAAGTCGGAGGAAACCATGGAAACATGAAATGTTTACTGATGAAGTTCAGCTTGTGGCTAACGGGGAGCTAATGCTAACACAGATACACACACCATGGGTCTTTTATAAGATAATGTAATACATCATGACACACACACACACACCTTCGCGTTTTGGAACCTTTATTCCTGTGTGTGTATGTCTGTGTCTTTGTGCCTGTGTGTGGCTGTATTAGCGTTAGCGCCGTGTTAGCGTTAGCTCCGTGTTAGCATAGCGTTAGCTCCGTGTTAGCATTAGCTCCGTGTTAGCGTTAGCTCGGTGTTAGCAGGGCTTAGCAAACAGCAGTAAACACAAGCACGTGTAGGGGGGGTGGAGGAGGTGGCGGCGGCGAGTTTTTTTTTTTTTACGACAGTGACATGTGCCTACCAGAACTGTGGGGGAGCTCCGGAGAGGGAAAAAAAGAGAAACCAACGAAGGAGCGAGCTATTTCCGGCCTACCTGCATAGTTCTGCTTTAAATGTTTTATTTCAATGTAAAGCACCGAGTGGCCCCTTAGTAGGAAATCCACTATATAAATAAAGCTGCCTTGGCTTTTCCTACAACAAAACTATCTAACTACAGTCTATGTGATACAGGTATGAACAGTGTAGCCGCCTAAAGGGCAACAAATCAGACTACGACTGTCTGACCGTGTGACACTGAAAACATTAAAGCAGAAGTAAGCGATCCGGTCGTTTTCGCTAATGCTGCGTTCCAGGCAGGCTTTTGAAACCGTAAATTACAGCTTCAAGTCACGACTTACGACTTTGTAGCGTTCCAGGCAACCCACTCGTGTTTCTCTGACCTGTTTTACCTGTGAAAGTCACTATAACGGCCACTCGTAACTTCTGACCCGTGAACTCGTACCAGATCGAACTGGTACGACTTCACGGTCGGAAAAACACGAGTTACGAGTTTCCTTTAACGCACCATAACAGTCCTCGTCCCTACGTCGCCACATTCACGCGCATCCCTTGGCTGCACACACAGCCCTGCATGCCGTTCTCTCTCCTCATTGGATAAAAACTGTAGGATACGATAAATGTTTTCTCCTCGGCTCAGAGCAGAGCAGAGTGACTGACAGACCCGTGTTTCAGACCAAACACTCTATAGAAGTGATTGCTGTCGGAAGATATAACTATTTAAGACTTATATTAACACAAATATATCACTTACTTCTGCTTTAACCTGTCATCTCTCGAAGACGAAGAAGAAGAAGAATTTTCTATATAAAACTCCGTCTCACTCTCTCAGTCTCTCTGTGTCTTGGTGTGTCTGGGTGTCTGGGCTCTGAGGTGTTGTCCAACAATAACTCGGTCACTGAGTTTGTTACATAATAATATTAGTCACTCATGGAGCTGAAGCCAGAAGCCAGGTAGTTCAGCTGCAGCGACGCAGCAACACACTCCTCTGACTTCATAATATACAACAACATCTGCTGCCAGGAGTGTGTGTGTGTGTGTCTTTACTGAGCTGTTTGTTCTCTGTTATTACTTTACTACTTTTAACACCTCTACATTTACTCGACAGCTGTGGTTTGGATAATAGATGATATAAATGTAAATTAAATGTCATGTTTTTTACAGATTAAAGAGACTGAAGTTGCTCCGTCTACATCAGCTACAACACATGATGCCACAATATGAACTGAATTATGATGATTATCATCTTAAACCACCAGGAAGAACCAGTGTTTTACAGTGCAGCCGTTAGCCGTTAGCATCCCATCTGTCTTCTAAACTCAGTCGAGGCCCAAAGTGACATTTCTGACCAGGCTCCAGACTCCGCCCTAAACAGAGTGAAAGTAAAGTTTTAATCTACTTGTGCATGTGCAACCAGTTAATTTACCTTCTTTCTTTTTTCTTTCTGTGCAACTCAAAGAACCTTGTCAGTACAGGTGTCAGACCAACGTGTGTCCGAGGATCATGAATGAAAACGAAATGTGAATATTTTGCTTTGCAATTCAACTTACGCCCCTGACTTTTCTGCCACTTTGCTCCTGGTAATAAAAAGTTAGTCTGGAGTCTCTAGAAGGGACCGGTCAGTGGATTATACTGGAACAGTAATGAAATGCAGACACTGCAGCTTAAAGGACAATTCTGGGCAAATTCAACTTGGGGCTGTATGTTCCTAACATTTTAGGTCTAAAAGAAAGAAGAAGATTTTCAGTTTAATTGCTCCTGTTTTGCGGTAGTTGTGTCTGTCCCCGCATCACCACGGCAGCTTTTAGACCTAAAATGTTATGAACATACAGCCCCCAGTAGAATTTGCCTGGAATTGTCCTTTAAAGACAAACAGCAGTCACTTCTGCTTCTGCATTAATGCACCAGGACTAATAATAATAATAATATTATATATTAACTGATAAAACGTCAGCTCTTACTTCAGTATCACTATTAGTTCTTGGTGTTTTACTTGAGTCGTGTACGAGACGACTTCCTGCTCCAGGTTAAACTGAAACCACATGAAGTGACAGAACTCACACAACAACAACAACAACACTACAACAACCAGCCGTTACATCATGACCACGGTCTGCTGCTGGAAACATCCCACTTACTCAAGATCCATCTAACCCGAGACCGAGTCCAAGTCCTTCACTGTGTCCAGTCCCAGTCCTCATAATAATCAAATTATCTGGAACTTATTGAATCACATCACAGAAACCAAGGTGAGACAGAGACACAGAGACATTTAAGACGTCACTGCAGCTGTGGACTGGAAGGTCTGGAGAGAAAAGACTGAGGTTGTGTCCGAAACCCCTCCCTCATTCCCTCCTCCCTACTCACTATATAGTGAATTCAATATAGTGACTATATAGTGACTCACTGGTCAAGTAAGAAAACACTTTCAGACACTACTCCGCCGCACAGTTAATGACGTATTACGTCGCGTAATTAAAACGTTCCGACCGCGATCGTAACGGCCGGTGTAGGTACCATGGATACAACCATGGTAACGGCCGGTGTAGCATAGACCTACGGATGTACCAACATAAAAAGAGGAGTAAAGCAATATATTAAGCGGTAATATACATATATATAAGCATCAAAGATGTTCAATCAAACCCACATAGTTTGAAACAACGTTCAAAACACACACAGCCAGTGTCACAATTAAGCATAAAGTCCTCTAGCTTAATGCTAACGTATAATGTAAAACACCATAGACAGGCTAACAGAAATGAGCATCGCTATCCAGAGTCTGTGGTCAGTTTATAACGCTTGTTAGGAAATTAGCTCCGATGTTTGTTGTGGGAGTCTGTGGAAGCTGCAACCGGACAACTCTGGCAGCTGGACACATTTATTGAGGCTGCTGCACTACTGCATTTATTTGGTAGCTACACCGGTCACTACTGCATTTATTTGGTAGCTACACCGGTCACTACTGCATTTATTTGGTAGCTACACCGGTCGCTACTTCATTTATTTGGTAGCTACACCGGTCACTACTGCATTTATTTGGTAGCTACACCGGTCGCTACTGCATTTATTTGGTAGCTACACCGGTCACTACTGCATTTATTTGGTAGCTACACCGGTCGCTACTTCATTTATTTGGTAGCTACACCGGTCACTACTGCATTTATTTGGTAGCTACACCGGTCACTACTTCATTTATTTGGTAGCTACACCGGTCACTACTTCATTTATTTGGTAGCTACACCGGTCACTACTTCATTTATTTGGTAGCTACACCGGTCACTACTTCATTTATTTGGTAGCTACACCGGTCACTACTTCATTTATTTGGTAGCTACACCGGTCACTACTGCATTTATTTGGTAGCTACACCGGTCGCTACTGCATTTATTTGGTAGCTACACCGGTCACTACTGCATTTATTTGGTAGCTACACCGGTCACTACTGCATTTATTTGGTAGCTACACCGGTCACTACTTCATTTATTTGGTAGCTACACCGGTCGCTACTTCATTTATTTGGTAGCTACACCGGTCGCTACTGCATTTATTTGGTAGCTACACCGGTCGCTACTGCATTTATTTGGTAGCTACACCGGTCACTACTTCATTTATTTGGTAGCTACACCGGTCGCTCTGGGTCACTGTGGCAACGGCCATCCGTGACCACAATGCATGATGGGATATCTTGCTCCGGTTAGTGACCATCGGATGTTCACTACATGTGGCGGTGAATTGTGGGATAGATTCAGTCACTAGATAGTGAACATTAATAATCACTAAACATTCAGACACCACTACAACAACTGTTCACTAGAGAGAGAGGAGGAGGGTCAGGACACATCCTGAGACCTTGGGGATTTGTTCTCAGGACCGAAGTCCGGTCTCTACTGCGACACTAGTTTGGCTAAACGCAGTCGGGCAGAGAGCAGCAGCGTCGGAGCGTCGGAGGATGTGAAGTGCAGGTTTCTCTGTGACCTGCAGACCTGCAGACCTGCAGACCTGCACGCTGCCAGTTCAGCATCGATCTGATCGAGCTGCTGCTGCGTCTGAACGTGCAGCGACTCCGTCCGTCTCCATCCCATCAGGTCTGTGGTGTTCACGCTGCAGCAGAACTGAATCTACAGTTTGTCTAGAAACTCAGACCAGGGAGGAGACGACGGTGCTGAGAGACAGAGAAACAGAGAGACAGAGACAGAGGAGGTGAGGGCAGCTTCCTCCTCCTCTGAACCTGCTGAGCCAAACAGAGACTTGTAAATGATCCTGAGAAGATGTGATGACGGCGGAGTCGCTGAGATATCGGCCGTCGATCTGTTGGAGAGGAAACTCCTCTGTCATCACTCGGCCTCAGAGTCTCTAACTAAACCCACTGAACATAAAACACACAACCTCTAGGGTGCTGCAGAGAGGATTGTGAGTATTTCTGTCATATGCAGGGCTGCAAATAACGATTATTTTCATTATTGATTAACCTGTCGATTATTTAAACGATTAATGGATTAGTTGTTTGGTCAATAAAATGTTAATAAATATCAATATCACGTCCTCAAATGTCTTGTTTTGTCCACAAACCAAAGAGAGACTCAGTTTATTGTCATAAAGGAACAAAGAAACCAGAAATATTCACATTTAAGAAGCTGGAATCAGAGAATTTTGACTTTTTTTTCTTTAAAAAAACTACTCAAACTGATTATTAGATTATCAAAATAGTTGAAGATTAATTTAATAATCGATTATTGTACAATTTATCGATTATTTGTTGCAGCTCTAGTCATATTATCAAGCCACTGAATAATATGCAGCAGCAGAGTTCTGGTGCTTGGCCTCTTAATCTGGTAAAAGCCGTTCCCCCAAAAATACCGTTTTTAAAAGCACACACAGCTCGCACAACAACAACAACCACAACTGTTCCTGTCAGACAGAGCGACACAGTGAGACCCGACGCTGCAGGACGGTGCTGATAGTGACACTGAGCCGTGTCGACTCTCTGCTGAGTGACAGGAAGCTCCGTCAGCAGCTTCACTGGGCCGCGAGCCAGAACGATCCGGATCGACCGACCGACCGCGTCCGAGTCCGAGTCCAAGCGCCAAGCGCCAAGCGTCCACTCAAGGTCGTTGGTCAGAGAGAGAGAGAGAGAGAGGACGGGCTGAAGTGTTACTGCTACATGACGAGGAGGGACTCACACTGCAAAAACTCAACATCTTTCCAAGAATATTTGTCTTATTTCTTGTCAAAATGTCTCATTTCTAGTCAAAACTAAACTCTTTCCACTTAAAATAAGACTCATCACCTAGAAATTAACTTGTTTTTAGATCATTTTCACTTGTTTCAAACTAATTTTCAATTGAAATAAGTAGAAAAATCTGCCAGTGAAAGCAAGTGTTTTGTGTTTGTAATAAGAAAGAAAAACTTGCTCCACTATCAGATTTTTCTACTTATTTCAAGTGAAAATCTGCTTGAAAGAAGTAAAAAGTGTCTAAAAACAAGCTGCTTTTTTATGAGTCTTATTTTAAGTAGAATGAGATTTGTTTTGACTAGAAATAAGACAAATATTCTTGGTAAGAGTTTGAGTTTTTGCAGTGTGGAGATCTGAGTGTCATCACAACGAGACGATGAAGATGATTCAATATCCAACGATCCGTTTATCTGTCTGATGAGTCGATTCATTGTTGCTCTTTCAGACTTCATTTCTCTACTGAGCTCGGTTTATCTGATGAACCCGGAGGATTATTAAGTCCATTATCATCACACCAGATACAATCAAACTCACTGATTGATTGTTTTGTTGGGTTTTTTCTTTGTTCTGGTTGTTGTTTAGGCTCTAAAACTGTGAAATGAGAAAGTCGATGAGGAAGCCTGTGCATATTCTCATTTATCCAGGTCATAGTGTCGCAAAGGAGTTTTCAATCGAAAGCAACTGGACTTGGTTATTTGTCTAGAAGACGTTTCACCTTCATCCAAGAGGCTTCATCAGTTCATGTTCATCTGACCAGGCTGGGACTGGTCCAACTATCTGGTGTGGAGACCCAGTATTTAACCTCTGGGGGGGACGTTCACACCTGGGTCTCCACACCAGTTAGTTGGACCAGTCCCAGCCTGGTCAGATGCTACATGAACTGATGAAGCCTCTTGGATGAGCGGTGTCATCGTGGACATTTTTTGCTGTTTGTTGTTGGTGAATAATGAAATAGAGACTTCGCCGACCGACATTGTTTTTATTTCCTTGCAAGGAAAGGTCAGCTCCAACCCGAGTGGGTGATGGTTAGGAAAAGACCCTGAACATCAGGAAATCTGAACATTTCTACCTGAGGAAAAGCCCAGCCCTTGGGTGTGTTTACATCTTTTTTCTTTTGCTGTGGGGTCGGCCCCCGACTCAGGATGTCTTCTCACACTCTGGTCTTTCACAGGTATTGACACCGACATCCTGGAGTGTGATTAAGAGCTCTAAAATCAACGCAATTTAAAATACAAAAGGGTTTGAGTATATCATGAGAAACTTGGAATGCAATTACAAGGTTTAGACATTAAAATACACAAATGGGTAACAAACATGAGGAGATCTGATACCTTGGGAAAGCAGGGGGGTGGAGACGTCTCAAGTGATTAAAACAAAGGAATATTCAAATTTACCATTACAGAGGTGAAACGTCTTCCCAGACAAAGAACCAAGTCCAGTCGCTTTCGATTTAAAATTCCTTTGAGGAAGATGAGGAAGTGACCGGTGGTCGAAGAGCGAAACGATGATGAGACAGTTTTCATTTCATAAGAGTGAATGTGCACTTTCTGAACAGGTTCTCCATCCCATAACTACAGAGACCCAACAACACAGACACAGACACAGACTCTCAGACTTCCAGCGTCTCTGCGTCACAGAGTTTGTTTTAGTCCCAAACCACACAAGTGCTGACGTCATCAAACAACACGTCAGACTTTTCTTCCACAACAACAACGACCAGTCAGTCTCTGAACTGAACCGTCGACCCACCAGAGGCCTCAGATCCTGGACCAGACCTCAGAGACACAGTCATTAAAGGGACATTGTGTAACTTCTTCTGTTCTTGTAATGGTAAATCTTAATATTCCTTTGTTTTTAATCACTTGGGACGTTCCTACACCCGACTTTCTCAGACTTCCTTCTGCAAATGTAAATTCAAGTTCCTTTACACTTAAAGCAGAAGTAAGCAATATTTTTGTGTTAATCTAAGTCTTAAATAGTTGTATCTTCCGACAGCAATCACTTCTATAGAGTGTTTGGTCTGAAACACGGGTCTGTCAGTCACTCTGCTCTGCTCTGAGCCCAGGAGAAAACATTTATCGTATCCTACAGTTTTTATCCAATGAGGAGAGAGAACGGCATAAAGGGGCAGTCCTCTCTGTGTGTGCAGCCAAGGGATGCACCTGAATGTGGCGACATAGGGACGAGGACTGTTATGGTGCGTTCAAGGCAACTCGTATTTTTCCGACCTGTGAAGTGGTACCAGTTCGATCTGGTACGAGTTCACGGGTCAGAAGTTACGAGTGGCCGTTATAGTGACTTTCACAGGTAAAGCAGGTCGGAGAAACACGAGTGGGTTGCCTGTAACGCTACAAAGTTGTAAGTTGTGACTTGAAGCTGTAATTTACGGTTTCAAAAGCCTGCCTGGAACGCAGCATTAGCCAAAACGACCGGATCGCTTACTTCTGCTTTAACCATCTGTGACGCCCAACTTCCCACTTCCTAATTCACACTCAAACCCCTTTGTATTTTAAATTGTATCTCTTAACTCCATACCTCGGGAGGCCGGTGATGATACCTTCAAAGGTGAAGGTGTGAAAACACAATCAGGGAAGGGGCCGGCCAAAGGACACAAACACACCCCAGAAGTGGACCTTCCCTCAGCTATAAATGTTTAGGTTTTCCCATTGTCTTTGTCTTTTCTTTACCATCACCCACTTGGGTTTGAACTGACCTTTCCTTGCAAGGAAATAAAATCGTGTCGGCCGGCCAAGTCTCTATTTCATTATTCACCAACAGCAAACGGCTAAAATTTCCACGACATTCTCTATTCATGAAAATGGATTATTTGGTTCTTCAGTCTGTTTTTCATTAACCAGTAATCCCCCCCATCAACAAAGTGAAGTGTTCCTTTCAGCTCTGAATGAGCCGTTCATATCATTCATATCTCTATGGAGCGGGTAAGCTCGGTGCTGCTGCCATGTGGTGTCTCCGCGGTAACGCAGTGAGGAGGAAATGAGCAGCTACACTGATGCTGCATTCACCTGCAGTCGGGCAGACGGCCGTCGCTAACAAACCAGACGTCATTTTAGTCACAGAAGTCCAGAGAAAGACGGTAAAACAATACCACATCGCCATGACAACATATCGTCACGTGTATTATTGTTTTGCCTCGTGCTGACGGACCACTTGTTTACATAGAGGCTTGTTTATGCCGTTACGTGCAGCGGCTGTCGTCCGTCTGCCGTCTGCCCAATTTCACCTGAATGCAGCATGAAAAATACGATTGAGTTGCTGGTGATATACAACCAAAACGCTAGATGGGAGGAATTCCTACACAATGTACCTTTAAAGGGTTAGTTGACGATTAAAATCCATACAAATAGCCTAATAATTGCGATTAACAAGTTTAATCGTCTTTTTCTGATCATTTTATGCCACTATTATAGAGATTATATAGAGGCGCAGTGTGATGATGTCATTAAAAGAGGACCAGTCAAACTCAGACTGTTGAAATCTGACATTTCTGTTGGTTTCATCCAGATGTTTTTATAAATACAGATGAGTTGAAACCAGTTTAACCTTTATGATAAATGACTGTGACCAGGCAGTGATGTCATAACTGTGACAGGCCTATCATCTTTCTGTCCCTCTGCTGCTGCGTTCCTATTGGCTGTCAGACCTGTCTGTGTCTCCACTGACTGGTCCAGTTTCATAATCATAATCATACTGTTCTAATTAGAGATTCCCCGTCTGCCGAACGCCTTTCAAACGTCTTTAAAACCTCCACGTCCACGGTTTGTAGCAGCTGCATGGGTGATGATCCCTCCTCTGTTGCTCACCCTGAGCTTTCTCCTGGTTTTCCCTGTTAAAAGGGTTTTCCATGGAGTTTTTCCTCAGTGGATGTGAGGGTCTAAGGACAGAGGATGTTGTTATGATGGGATGTGAAGCCCTTTGAGACAAACTGGTGGTAAAAACAGGCTATACTAATAAAATTGCCTTGCCTGTTGAACTCATCTCAGTCGTACGTTCATCACCATCACATCACATCACCAGATCAGATCAGATTCAGTTTCTCATCAGTGTGAACAAACAAACCAAACCAGATGTTCTCACACCTGAACGTAGACTTAGATCTGATTCAGAGTCTGTGATGAACATGAGAGGAGATGAAGAGTTCCTCTGTCTGTCACTGAGACGTTACTGTTGTCATCCAGCTCGTTTCTGTTCAGTCTGAGGCTGAAACACACTGGGAACGGCGTGTTCCCAGTGTACAACGTGTGTCGCGCGACACCCGCAGCAGCTCGCGCCCATTCAGTCAATGGAAGCTCCTTAGCTCCTGGTGGCGTGGCTACGCGGCGCTCTAACAGGTAGAAAACTACAGAGAGCTGTGTATAAAACGAATATATTACGTTTAAAAGTGATTAAAATAAATGTCTCATGTACCAGAGGCAAAGCCAGTAGCAGTGCAACATTATGGGGTTTGTTTTTTTTACATTGTGGATCCATGATCGTGTAGTTAAACAGTTAATTGATACCATTTAATATAGTCTGCACTTGCAAACCTACATAGTCATAGATTACCTGTGAAAAAGGTTCTGTCAATCCATTTTAACAGGAAGGATGTAAAAATGTGTTGGGATACATAAAGTCACTCATTTACTGCAGCTTGACAAGGTGAAGCTGAAGCTGCAACAACAAACACAGTGAAGCCGTGTCGCATCGCATCGCGTCCGTGCCTGGTGTGGCAGTTAAAAAACTCCGCTCCGCCCCGCTCACGTATCGCTTCGCGGCCGTTCCCAGTGTATTCCTGGTGTGACTATGCACATGTGGAAGTTTAGGAGCTGCTATGTGAGTTAAAGCAGCAGTCAGTGATCCGGTGGTTTTGTCTAACTTCCTGTCAGCAGATGGAGTTAGCAGCCCCCGCCCTCGCCCCTACGTCACCACATTCACGCGCATCCCTTGGCTGCACACACAGAGAGGACTGCCCCTTTATGCCGTTCTCTCTCCTCATTGGATAAAGGTTGTAGGATACAAGGAAAGTTTTCTCCTGGGCTCAGAGCAGAGCAGAGGGACTGACAGACCCGTGTTTCAGACCAAACACTCTATAGAAGTGATTGCTGTCGGAAGATACAACTATTTAAGACTTAGATTAACACAAACATTCACCTGACTTCTGCTTTAACTACTAAACTATAAACCTAAACTCCCTGACGACACCACAGACCTGATGGAGCTGCTGACGACTAGTGAACTGGAGTTCCCTTTAACGGGAGTAACAACCCTGTTGATCATTCACAGACACAGAAAAAACCTCCTCATTGTAGCTTCACAGCTTCATGCAGGTTATTTATATGAACTCTACATGTTTAGAGTTTCTAATGGATGGAAAATGAAAATATTCCTCCCATGTCGGTATGACCGGAGGCTCAGATACCTGTCTGTGTGTCTGCTCAGGTAACAGGTCTGAGACTTTAAAGAGGCCTGGTTGGGGTGTGAGATGGGAACATACGGTCGGTGTGGTGGTTGAGCTGCAGAGGGGGGAAGATGAAGATGAAGATGGCCTTTGGTTTGTTTTGCACATCATTTGAATCAATTATTTAGGATGTCATGTGTCAGAGCACATAGAGGTCTATAGTCTAGTCTAGTAACACACAGCCTCAACGTGTCAGTAAGCAGAACTCATTCAATATAATAAAGGGAATAAGCTGATTAGAAACGAAGGCTGATGATGATGATGATGATGATCGATCACCAATAGCCTGCTGTCTGTCTGTCTGTGCTTTATACCGAGGAAACGATCCCCGCGTGCTCGCTGCTGCAGCGCTGAGCGGAGATCTGCCCATGCAGCAGCTGCAGGAGCGGATTCATATTCCGGAGGTTTGTGCAGCGACGAAGCAGCATCATGCACAGCAGGGGAAAAGAAGCATGCACGACCGAGACCGAAACACACACACACACACATACACACACAGGGAGAGAGGGAGCTCCACGCTGGAGCATCGTGCCATGCAGAGAGAGAGAAGGAGAGAAGGAGAGCCGTGCATCCTCCTCCTCCTCCTCCATTTTCATCCCTGTACCTTCTGGGAGGTGAAGGACTGGGTCCAGTGGTACAGCACCAGCCGGTCTCTGCTGAAGGGTCTGGTCTCCCTGGTCTCCCTGGTCTCCGGCTCCTCTCCTCCGCCGACGCCGCTGCAGCAGCTCTTCTCCTCCGCGTCGTCTCCCCCCGGCGCCGCCGCTTTGCCCCCGTCCTCCTCCATGGCGGAGATGGGCCACCAGCTGCAGTTGGTGGGAGTAACATGGTTGGAAGACGCCGCCATGACAGAGCGCTTTGTGCGTGTGTGTGTGTGTGTGTGGAGGAGGGAAGGAGGAGGGAAGGAGGAGGAGGAGAGAGGAGGGAGAGAGAGAGAGAGTGTGTGGTGTGATGTGTGTGTGTGTGTGTTTCAGCAGCTCCGGCGCAGCGGCAGCAGCATCGTCAGAGCTCGGACAGCTCCGGTGCTGAAACCCGCTTCACTTCGGAAAACAGATGTAAAAAAAACCCCCCATCAACCTATCAGCTGATCCACATGTAAACAGTCTGCTGCATTTACGGTGAAACCAGTGTGAGGCCGCGCGCGCGTGTGTGTGTGTGTTTGTGTGTGTGTGTGTTACATCACAGGATGATGATGATGATGGTGATGAGACGCACAAACATGCGCGGTAGAGGAAGGTCACCGGCTCCTGTAAGGACACGAGGGCTGTGGCCTGCAGGACGGAGACACGGTGTGATTGATTGATAGATATCTTTATTTCGATCATGTAAAAGACAATGTAAAAAAATAAAAAAGATGAAATAATAAGGAAATAAGTGAACAGCAAAAATGTATAGGCTACACAAAAAAAGTAACATGTTTAGTTAGTTAGTTAGTTTTATTTGTCCACGATGTGGAGATTTGTTTTTGGTCTCATAAAAAACAACAAGGCAAGACAATAACAACAACAACAAGCAGGACAACAACAAAAACATCAACAACACTTACACACAGACATCTTCATGGCAAAAGCAGGACAGCAGTGGCAGTTACATTACAACACATCATCGCATCAGCGCATCAACGGGGCATGGTGTTCAGTGCCCCAATTGCATTAGGAATAAAGGAATTTTTAAAAATATTACGATTTGCCCTTGGTACTTTATAACGTCTACCAGAGGGAAGAAGTTCAAACTCCCTATTGAGAGGATGAGAGGGATCATTTGCTATTTTGACAGCTTTTTTCCTTAGCACTTCCTCGTAAATACAACTTAATTGTTTCTGTCTTGTCCCTATGATTTTTGAGGCAAGGTTTACTATTCTCTGCAGCTTGCTTCTTCCTTTAATATTTAGATTACCGTACCACATTGCCATGTTAAAAGTTAGAATGCCCTCTATCAGGTTCTTATAAACTGTTTCCATAATGTGCTTACTCACTCTAAAGGAGTTGAGCTTGCGCAGTAGATGGAGACGTTGGTTACAGGTTTTAAAAATATGGTCTGTATTTTCACTGAAATTTAGGTTACAATCAATATATGTACCTAGATATTTGAACTTGTCTACTACCTCTACAATTTGTCCCCTAATTATAAGGGGCTGCACAGGGTCCTTCTCATGAAAGACAAGTTCCTGAGTTTTTGTTACATTGATCTCTAAGGAACTTTCATCTCATAAGCAACGCAGTTTACATGAGCGAAAAGGAGTAGGAAGAAGTATAAACTTATCTAATCCTACCCCTATTATTTATTTATTACAGTTATTACAACTAACTAACTAACAACAACAAAAACAACAACACAATAGATGTAGCCTATAACAGGACAGACACACAGCGGCTTCATGAAGAGGTTTGGGCGCCACTGGTTGAATAGGGTAAAAACATTTAAACTAACAGATTTCACCATGAAACTTCCCAAGTTTATCACTCACATTAAGACAAATGTTTTTTTGTATTACAAGTTTTGTCAAATTTTTATGTTTAAATATGTAAATGAGGCAATACAATTATTAAATATGCGCTAATTTGCATATATTTCCAGAACAGAAATATGAATAATAGATAAAGCCACTTTCAAAATTCTTGTTTTATTTTGTTGACATATTAGAGTCAGAAGTTTTTACAGAGAAGGATTGTGGATATCTCTTTTTACCACTCTGTAAATGAGAAAATACTGTCACCAGCCCTAAAAAAAAAATCTAATTTCGCCCTGTTTTTAGTAATAAAATGTTGTATAAATGAGGCTGTGAATGATATATCAACAATCCCCTCTGTAAAAACCTTCAGAATATAGAAAGGGATCAAAGTGGAAGGTTTGGTGTCTGGAAGTGCTGCTGAAGTGGAGATTTCTAGCTCAGAGTCTGAGTCTGAAAAACTCTTTCTGAGAAAACGGCCTTTAAAGACTTGGACTGTAAAATTACAGAGATTGTTAATGTCAATCCTACTTTTACGATACGGAGGAAATTATAATTTTTGGAGCCACATCATTGTTCAGGAGAGAGAGAGCTTTACAATGATACCTGACATGACATGGGTCAGACTAACTTTTGGTGAATTTAGGAGAAATCTACCACAAAAGAGAAAAAAATGAAGTAAAATAAAAACCTTAATGAAGATTTTCTCCCATTTCGTTTGACTTTTCTGAAAGAACACACGTTAAGGAAGAAAAATAGCCAAAAATCTCAAAATTGTTGTTTTAGCTCCAAAAACACATAATTTCTATGGGGCTCTATGGTTTTAGGGCTGGTGACAGTATTTTCTCATCTACAGAGTGATAAAAAGAGATATCCACAATCCTCCTCTGTAAAAACTAAAGACTCTAATATGTCAACAAAATAAAACAAAGTGGCTTTATCCATTGTTCAGATTTCAGTTCTGGAACTTAGCGCATATTTCATTAGATATTGCCTCATTTACATATTTAAACATAAAATTTGACAAAACTTGTAATACAAAAAAATATTTGTCTTAATGTGAGTGATAAACTTGGGAAGTTTCATGGTGAAATCTGTTGGTTAAATATTTTACCTTAAAATACATTAAAAAACCCATTGGCGGAGGTGGCGGTTTGTCCAGGGAAGGGTCATGGATGTTGGATGTTGTAAAAACTCATTACGGGTCCAAAAATTTTTACTTCTATACTGTGACAAATCAAAGCTTTTTCTATGATAGCTGAAAGTCTTATGAACATTAAAAAAAAAGAAAACAACAGCAATTATGTCCTGAAGAAGCTGCACAATTTGAATAATAATAATTGTTGAAGTAGCACAAAGTAGGACTAGTTAGGATGCAAAAAATGTGAGATGTGATAGTAATAATAAAGAAAGATGGCCGACATGAAGAACAATAGCTTTCAGCATTCACCCTAATTCTTGTAGTTGGTAACATTGTCATTGTGCAGCTGTTGGTCCCAGCTTGATGCAGGCTGCCAGGTAAACACAGGTGTAATACCAGACTCAGCCAGCAGGTGTCAGTGTAATCAAGCAAGATCCAGAGGTGAGACACACAAACACACACATCACATGTCAAGTCATTTCAACATTTAAAAACCAGACTGGATGTATGTTGCAGATATCTGTAATTCAGTTTTGCCTCGTCAGTAAGAACATTTCAGATCCACAACTACATTCTTCCTAGGACAAATGACATCACTTTTGCCATTCATGTGTATGGGGTTTGTCATCACAGATATCTACAATTCATTTGCAGATATCCACTATGTGAATTACAGATATCTGTGACTGAATTATGAATAGTAGTAATTCCAGTTTGAGATATCTACAATTTGATTCTGACTAGTCATAAAGATAAAGATATCTTTAATTCACTTCAATGAAAGATATCTACATGTCCCTTTTCAAGTTTTGACTAGGTGAAATGATGCTGTAGTTATCTGTAACTGGAATTTTAACTAGTCAAAATGATGTTGTAGATATCTCAAACTGGAATTAGGAACACTCATAAATTAATTGTAGATATCTATTGTCAAGTTATAGATATCTTGAACTGAATTTTGATTAGAGATATCTGAAATCTGCAACTTTCATTCCACCTAGTCAGAATGTAATTACAGATATCTTGGATTCATCTGTAATTCAGTTGTGCCTATAGTCAAAACTGAATTACAGATATCTCTATATGTCCTTTCCACTAGTCACAATTACGTTACGGATATCTTGAATGAAAAATCCAACTATTCAAATTGCAATTACGTCTAGTCAGAAAGACGTTGTTGATATCTACGATGTTAATTCCTTATAGTCAAATTTAGCTTTTAAATGTTAAATCTGCTTGCCATGGTTGTGGTGAGGGGCTGGTGAGTGGTGACATCATCATCATCTAGATTAGCAGTCAGATGACGTCAGGGTAACATTCACAGTGTGATGGTTTACACTTGATGTTTTTAATATGTCGTGTCGGGGCTGCCACTTTTCTTGAGAAAAAATAAGATCAACTTACAGAATTAAGTAAAACGGGACCTCTGCATAATAAAATATCAAACACAATACTTGATGAGAGGGAGGAGAGAAGAAGAGAGAGAGGTGTTTGGAGGAAGGACTCTTCTCTTTTCTGAGGGTCATTTAGAGAAGTGATGAGTTCCTGATTCACCAGAGAAGAAGGAAGAAGCAGCGTGAAACCATCAGAGCCTCCGACATGAAAGTCCATCACACTCTGATCTGCCTCTTTCTCTGTGAGTTCACTCTCTCTCTGTTTTCTGTCGTTCATCAGTCAGATTCTCATCAGGTCTCAGTTTAACAGTGGACTCAGTTTATTCTTCTCTGTCCTTCATGTTTGTTTCTGTGTGTTCTACGTGTTCTGTCCGTTTATACATTTGTCTTTGTTCTGTTTTTTTTTTAAAGTATATTTTTGGGGCTTTTTTGCCTTTAATGGACAGGAGAGTTGAGAGAGATAGGAAATAGGAGGCAGATAGGGGAAATGACACGCAGAACCGTGGTCGCCTGCAGTGAGGACTAGAGCCTCAACACATGGGCGGGTGCTCTACCAACTGAGCTAAACACCGCCCCACTTTTGGTTCTGTTTTAATTCAGCTGCCAACTGAGACACTTGTGGTCACAACACAGGAAACTGTGTTGGTTAGTTTCTGTGACAGATCAAATGTAGACAAACATGTTCAATGTTCATCTAATCTAACAAACTCAGTTCTTTGTCTTTTTACAAGTTTCCCACATCATCAACTTTAATTAAAACCTGAAGCTTCTGAACCAGATTCAAACTGTGACTGTGGTGAAAGTGAGAAGCTCCCACTGTGACTGTGAAGCAGAATAATTATCATCAGTGAATATGAACTGAATGTTCATCTTTTCTACAGGGCTGCAGGATGGAAACACTGGACTCACTGATGCAGAGCCGCTCGTTACAGGAACTGTAGGAGAAAACATCACAGTTAAATGTTCATTCTTGTTGCATGGGGAGAAGAAGCTCTTCTGTAGGAACGAATGTGAAGGAGACGACAAGCTCATTGAAACAGAAGAAGACAACTATCAGAGCGGCAGATACAGGATTAAATATGACAGAGCTTTGATAGGAAGAAACACTCTGTCTGTGAGCATCACAGACCTGATCAAGTCTGACTCAGGACGGTACAGGTGTGGTTTGAAAGAACGTAATGTGGACGATGGATATGTAGACTTTAACCTCACAGTCACTGAAGGTGAGTTTCTCCTGAAAGTCTTTGAGATGTTCCTTCACGTGTCTCCACAGCTTCGTCTGTTTCTAAAAACCTGACGTGTTAAAAAGTTTGTGCTGCTGATTTTCATGAGTGTGAACATAAAGACTCAGTAGAAGAAGCAGTTAGTCACATGCTGACACAGTTTAATGTGAATGTTAATGGAGCAGCTGGTCACCAGGATGTATTGATCTGACTGTCTGATGGTTTGTTCACAGCTCCAAAACCTCCAAGACCAAACCTGACTCCAAAACCTCCAGGACCAAACCTGACTCCAACACCTTTGTCCACATCTCTCCCACCAGCAGCTTCACCACAAACTGCAGGAAGCTCCGCCCCTTCATCAACTGCAGGTTCAGGTGTGTTTCACATTTAAATAAGTTCATCAGATATGTAAAGAGTGATCTCATATTCACCACTTCTCTGTTTTATCCTAAAGAAAATTCAACTTAAATGAGAATCCATCTTTTTTCCCCCCTCCTCCTCCTCTGGTGTCCGGTCCAGGTTACTTCCTGTATGTGGTTGTGTGTGTCTCTGTGCTGGTTGTGGTCGTCCTGTTGGCTGTTGTTGTTCTGCTGCTGCTCTACAACCAGAAGATGAAGGACTGTTGTGGTGAGTTACCTTCCAACTGTCTCTGCACCTTTCAATGAAAACTAATGTGAACAATGAAAACATGAAATCTGTTCCACAGGTTCAAGGTGGAGAGGAAACACGGACCACACCAACATGGAGGTGAATTCCTCTAGAATGTCTCTGTTTACTCTCACTGTGACTTCTGTCTCTGACAAGACAAATACATGAAATAATGAAAAACAGCCACAGCTGGAACAAAATGCTGCACACTGAATGTAATAGAATGTAAGACATAAAACATAAAAACAATATTTAAAAAATGACAATGTTAAAACAATAAAAACAATAAAGCACTAAAACAAGAGCAGAGTTTCATGCTGGGTTGAAAGTTTTAAGACGAGTTTCATCTTCACATGAATATCCACTAATCAGTATTTCCTAGTAAAATGTTTGTCCATGAGTTTTCCTGAACAGTTGTGGACAGTGAACAGTTTCACAGTTTCACAGTGTTGGGGTCTTGGACCTTTATTCTTAGTATTTTATTTATAGCACTAAATACTAAGAACCATCATGAACCACAGTCATAGATGTCATTTCTCTTCTCTGTGTTCACGACCAGATGATTCAGACGCTCCAAACCCACAACTTCTGCTTCACATGTCTGTTCTCTTTTTGTTATAGTTCTTTTTTACCATGAGGTCAATAAAGTTGTTGTTTCCTTTTCCTTCAGTGCATCGACTATGAGAACGTGTCTCCAGCCTCCACATGTGAAGACTCCACCTACCAGAGCCTGGATCCAGCCTCCAGGGACCAGGACCAGATCTACTCCACAATCACTCACACAAACTCTCAGTAAACCAGACACTGTCTGGGTTTAGACCAGGACTGGGTCACTGTTTATGACCATGGTAAGATTTTATTTTTTGTTTTGTATAATATTCTTAATGTTCAGGGTCTTTTATTTTGTAAACTTGTTGCCATAACAGCGAGTCAGTAGAATACCATGAGAGGAGACAACAGGAAGCTGAGAACAGATGGAGAGACGTTATAAGAGATATTGTTGTGGATGAAGTGAATCATGGGAACAAGGTGTGTGTTGTTGTGTGTTTTATTGTGTTTCGTTATATTTCTGGTAAAAGTTGCTGTTGATCAACAAACGATAAGAAGTACCAGTTAAAATCTCAGATTGTAAAATGTTGAAGTCTTCTTTTTGCTTTGATGTGCAGAAATGTTTTTAATTAGGATTAGTTAATTCATGTTACATAACCTCACATTACACAACTGAACCTGTTGCTTGTATCATTCCAGTGTTATTTTGTTCTGTATGGTGAGATTAAGAGCCACAGCTGAATCTGACTGAACATGAAATACTGCTCCACCATCTACTTGTATCATTCCAGTTGCTGTTGTTTTATCAGATCTTTTCTACATGATTTCTAGATTAAAACTCTGTTTAACTGTGTTTTTCTGACTCATTATGAACTATGTGTAAAAACAGAAGCATCACAGTTGATGCAGCAGCTTCTCGTCTCTTCCTGGATCTAAAATAACATTAGAGCCTCTCTGGCGCCATCTAGTGCTCAGACTGCAGCACGGTGGACAACATGAGCCTCAAAACACAGAAACACTGAGAATTCGCTTCAGCTTGATGATGTCATTTATAGGAAAAACGAACTGAAACTCCAACAATGACAGAAATAATAATGATCAGTGCTGCTGCACATGGACAGGAAGTCTGATGTGACAGATATTAGTTTACAACTGTTTGATAATTTGACTAAAACGGTCTCAGCACAAGGTCCAGAGAGTCCAAGTGATCGCTCCATCTCCTCAACACATGGAGACGCTGCACTGGTGGGAAGTTTCCATCATCTCTGATCAAATACAGAAAACACTTTTCATCGTGTTTTGAGATGAGCACAAAGTAAAATGAATTGTTTTTAGTTTAGGCAAGGCAAGGCAATTTTATTTGTATAGCCCGTTTTTACAAACAGTTTGTCTCAAAGGGCTTTACATAGCATCATAACAACATCCTCTGTCCTTAGACCCTCACATCGACTGAGGAAAAACTCCATGGAAAACCCTTTTAACAGGGAAAACCAGGAGGGATCCCTCACCCAGGATGGCCAGACATGCAATAGATGTTGTGAGAGGAGAGGAGAGGAGGAGAAAGTAGAGGGCTCCATGTAACCAGATGTGTCCCCAGCAGTCTAAGCCTATAGCAGCATAGCTATAAAATGGTTCAGAGCTACCTGAACCAGCCCTAACTAAAAGCCCTGTCATAAAGGAAGGTCTTAAGTCTAGACTTAAATGTAGTTAGAGTGTCTGCCTCTTTGACCCATGGAGAGAGCTGGTTCCACAGTAAAGGAGCCTGGTAACTGAAGGCTCTACCTCCCAGTGGCCCTCATTTATCAAACTTGCGCAGGATCTGGTGAAGATTCTGGTGTAAATATCAGTGTACGCCAAGTGTCACGTGTGATTTACTAAAAGTGTGTACGCTGCTGATTTCGGCGTAGAACCGGCGTGGTGGTGATAAATCCGGCGGCTGAAAACGAGCGTCATTTAAATGTCACGCCCCGATATATTCCTGCTTTAGAGGCGTCGCCCTGCCCCTTACACGACATGGAGACACGGAAGACGGCCAAGAAGAGGGACTTTACTGGCGTTACCGCGTTGAACAGGGAGAGGGCGGCAACATTAAATATCTGGACATTGATAGACTGATAGTTTTTGTGATAAAGCGTCATCCCGGTGGATGGAGGCTGCAGACGCACGTGTCACCGACCACGTCAGGAAACCCAGCGACCTCATGAAATGCTCCTGCAGTTTACTAAACACAAGTGACTGAGGAGAAATCATAGGCATATTACTGCTGCAAACGCGACTTTATGACCATCAGCACCGCTGGCATGGTTCGGCTGATGGAGGGATGTGAAACACCGGCTCGATCTCCCGCTGACAGGTCCCGGTGACGGGAAAAAAAAAACAAAAACACTCCGCCGCGAGATCAGCTGCACCTGGACAGGCAGCTATGGTTTAATAATCATTCTGACACAGCAGCACTCGTTTCTGCATGTTATACGCTGGTTCCAAATGTGCGTACACCTGGTCAGAGCTGGCGTGAGATTTGTCCGTACCGTACGCTCACGCTCAGATTGATGCCGATCCTTGCGGTGAATTTGGTGTACACCCATTTTTTTGGTGTACGCAAGTTTCATAAATGAGGGCCAGTCTGTTTCTAGAGATACTGGCCCTCATTTATCAAACTTGCGCAGGATCTGGTGTAGATTCTGGTGTAAATATCAGTGTACGGCAAGTGTCACGTGTGATTTACTAAAAGTGTGTACGCTGCTGATTTCGGCGTAGAACCGGCGTGGTGGTGATAAATCCGGCGACTGAAAACGAGCGTCATTTAAATGTCACGCCCCGATATATTCCTGCTTTAGAGGCGTCGCCCTGCCCCTTTTACGACATGGAGACACGGAAGACGGCCAAGAAGAGGGACTTTACTGGCGTTACCGCGTTGAACAGGGAGAGGGCGGCAACATTAAATATCTGGACATTGATAGATTGATAGTTTTTGTGATTGATAAGCGTCATCCCGGTGGATGGAGGCTGCAGACGCACGTGTCACCGACCACGTCAGGAAACCCAGCGATCTCATGAAATGCTCCTGCAGTTTACTAAACACAAGTGACTGAGGAGAAATCATAGGCATATTACTGCTGCGAACGCGACTTTATGACCATCAGCACCGGTGGCATGGTTCGGCTGATGGAGGGATGTGAAACACCGGCCCGATCTCCCGCTGACAGGTCCCGGTGATGGGAAAAAAAGGAAAAGAAAAACACTCCGCCGAGATCAGCTGGACCTGGACAGGTAGCGGAGCCCCCCCCCGCCGGCTCCGGTGTCCGGCAGAGAGAGAGACTGAGGAGCCGTCCGGTCATGCTCTGGTGTTGCAGATGTTGGAAGTTTGTGTGTGTGATCTACAATAACAGGTCTGTCTGTCATTGACTGTTTCTGTTTACACAGCTGATTAACGAACATCTGTCACATCATGGTTTTTAATTCATCTCAGTTGCCCAAAATAAAACTCTAGTTATATTTTCAACACAGACTTGGTTTTATCGTTTCTTTTTTTTTTTGGCTACTTTTTATATTTTTATCAATATAAACAACAACAACATGTGGTCCACATCGCTGCGTTATTAGACTATGGTTTAATAATCGTTCTGACACAGCAGCACTCCTTCCTGCATGTTCTACGCTGGTTCCAAATGTGCGTACACCTGGTCAGAGCTGGCGTGAGATTTGTGCGTACCGTACGCTCACGCTCAGATTAATAAATGCCGATCCTTGCGGTGAATTTGGTGTACACCCATTTTTTTGGTGTACGCAAGTTTAATAAATGAGGGCCACTGGGAGTCACTAACAGACCTGCATTCTGGGAGCAGAGTGCTCTGGTAGGACAGTAAGGAATGATGAGTTCTTTCAGATAGGTTGGAGCTTTATCATTAAGAGCCTTATTAGTCAGCAGAAGGATTTTGAAGTCTATTCTAAATCCTACAGGAAGCCAGTGGAGAGAAGCTAAAGTGGGAGAGATGTGCTCTCTCTTCCTAACTCCTGTCAAAACCCTTGCTGCGGCATTCTGGACCAGCTGGAGACTCTCAGAGAGTTTTTCGGACATCCTGACAGGAGAGAGTTGCAGTCTAATAAATAAATAAAGATAAATGCATGCACCAGTTTCTCAGCATCACTCTGGGAGAGGATATTCCTAATCTTAGCGATACTGCACAGATGGAAGAAGGCGGTCCTAGTCACATGTTTTATGTGGGAGCTGAAGGAAAGGTCCTGGTCAAAAATGACTCCAAGGTTCCTTGCAGTTGTACTCGGGGTCAGGGTGATGCCATCTAGAGTAGCGATCTGATTAGAGAACGAGTCCCTGAGATGTTTAGGTCCAAACACGATGACCTCAGTTTTATCTGAATTCAGTAGCAAGAAGTTAGAGGACATCCAGGATCTAATGTCTTTCAGACAGTCTTGCAGATTGATGAGGCGGCTTCTGTCATCTGGCTCCATGGACAAGTAGAGTTGCGTATCATCTGCATAACAGTGAAAATTGATTGAGTGCTTCCGGATGATGTCACCTAATGGGAGCATGTAAAGAATGAAGAGAATTGGCCCTAAGACTGAACCCTGTGGTACACCATACGTAACTCTGCTGTACTCTGAATGGTCGTTATTAACATTAACAAATTGAAACCTTTCAGATAAGTATTACTTAAACCATTTTAGGGCAGGTCCTTTAATCCCAATTTCATGGTCCAGTCTCTGCAGCAGGATGCTGTGGTCGATGGTGTCGAATGCAGTGTCTCCCATCGTGGCTAACCTCTACATGGAGGAGGTGGAGGAGCGAGCTCAGCCACTGGTTCCGACCTGTGGATTACACATGGGTAAAGATCAAAACCCAAGAAGTGGAGGCCTTCACCCAACACATACATTCAGTGGACAAGAACATCCAGTTCACCAGGGAGGACACCAAGGACAACAGGTTGCCCTTCCTGGATTGTGCTGTGTCCCTAAACAAGGATGGCAACCTCAGCATTGAGGTTTACCGGAAGCCCACTCACACAGACCAGTACCTTTTGTTTGATTCCCACCACCTGCTGGAGCACCAACTGGGGGTTATTCGAACCCTACAACACCGGGCCCAGGAGGTTCCCTCCAGTGCAGATGGAAAACAGAAGGAACTAACACACATCAAGACAGCGCTCCAAACCTGTGGTTACCCGAAGTGGACCTTTGTCAAATCATTAAAGAGACGCCACAAAGGAACACCTGAGGCAGAAAAGGAAAACAGGAAGAACATTGTCATTCCATACGTGGCAGGTCTGTCTGAGAAATTCAGGAGGATCTTCCACAAGCACAATATCCGGGTCAATTTCAAACTGGGCCAGACCCTAAGACAGAGACTGGTCCACCCCAAGGACAAAACACCCAGGCACGGGGCGTCGCGTGGCGTAGTGGTTAGAGCGGGCGCCCCATGTATAGAGGCACAGTCCTCGCTGCGGTCGGCCCCGGTTCGAGTCCCGTGTCGGGCGCCATTTGCTGCATGTTATCCCCCCTCTCTCTGCCTCCCCATTTCCTGTTTGTCTCAACTGTACTATCTATAAAGGCATAAAAGCCCAAAAAATATACTTTAAAAAAAAAAAACACCCAGGCACAAACTCAGTAATGTTGTGTATGCAGTCCAATGCAGCGAGGAGTGCTCAGACCTCTACATAGGGGAAACCAAACAGCCCCTCCACCGACGCATGGCACAACACAGAAGAGCCACCTCATGGGGACAGGACTCAGCTGTACATCTGCATCTGAAGGAGAAAGGTCACTCTTTTGAGGACTCCAATGTCCTTGTTTTGGACAGGGAAGACAGATGGTTTGAGAGAGGAGTGAAAGAAGCCATCTATATCCACTTAGAGAAACCTTCTCTAAACAGAGGTGGTGGCCTCTATCTGCCACCTACAATGCATGACCAACCCCCAGTCTCGGGGGTGTGGTCATGTGACTCGAGTCTCAGGGGTGTGGTCATGTGACTTTGGTTTCACCAGAGACCAAACATAGGACCACCCACTCTGGGTTTAAATACCTGGTCTCTTGCATCAGTCTCAGACCTGAAGAAGCCTCTTGGATGAGGGGTGAAACGTCTTCAAACAAGAGAAGAAGTCCAGTTGCTTTTTTACTAAAACTCCACAAGAATAAGATGACCTGGATGACTGAGAACCTTCACGGACACACAATTTGAATAATAATAATAATCGTTGAAGTAGTGCAAAGTATGTAGGACTAGTTAGAATGCAAAACATGTGAGATGTGAGAATAATAATAAAGAAAGATGGCTGACACGAAGATCAATAGCCTGACAACAGACTGAAACCAGCTGACAACAGACCGAAACCAACTGACAACAGACTGAAACCAGAACTCGACAAGTTCTTGTTATAGGTTACTGGTTAAACGGTTAACCATGTGCATCCCTAAAATAAACCTTTGACTCCTTTATTCCACACAAAAATATGCTAATAGCTATGATATGTGTTAAAAATGCTTATGAGTGTATTGTAACAGTTCAACACAATGAAAAATATACAAAACAGCTATACATAATTTTTGGCCAGTAAAAAATCTTTCTGGCCAGTAGATTTTTAAAGCTCACTAGCCAGTTGGCCAGTGGGCAAAAAAGTTAAGTTTGAACCCTGGTCATAAATTAATTGTAGATATCTATTGTCAAGTTATAGATATCTTGAACTGAATTTTGATTATAGAGATATCTGAAATTGGAGATATCTGCAACTTTCATTCCGCCTAGTCAGAATGTAATTACAGATATCTTGATGTAATTCAGTTGTGCCTATCGTCAAAACTGAATTACAGATATGCCTATATGTCGTTTCACGATTACGTTACGGATATCTTGAATGAAAAATCCAACTATTCAAATTGCAATTACGACTAGTCAGAAAGACGTTGTTGATATCTACAATGTTAATTCCTTATAGTCAAACTTAGCTTTTAACCGGGAGGTTAGGTTAGGTCCCGAAGCGCCGGCCTATGATTGGCCTGCTGGCCTGTGTCTCTCTCTCTCTCTTTTTTTTTAAATTTTTTTTTAAGTCTGCCAGTCAGCCGGCGCCGCGGCTATCTCACTTTTTTTTTCTAAGTCAGAGAGGCAGGCCTGGCCAATCAGAGGCCACTCAGGCCAGTAGCATGTGAGGAGGACAAGGCGATTGGTTTGTTTTGATTACAGTAAGAGCCACAGCTGAATCTGACTGAACATGAAATACTGCTCCATCATCTACTTGTATCATTCCAGTGTTACTTTGCTGAGTGCTGTTGTATTATCAGATCTCTTCTACATGATTTCTAGATTAAAACTCTGTTTAACTGTGTTTTTCTGACTCATTATGAACTATGTGTAAAAACAGAAGCATCACAGTTGATGCAGCAGCTTCTCGTCTCTTCCTGGATCTAAAATAACATTAGAGCCTCTCTGGCGCCATCTAGTGCTCAGACTGCAGCACGGTGGACAACATGAGCCTCAAAACACAGAAGCACTGAGACTTTGGCTTCAGCTTGATTATGTCATTTATAGGAAAAACAAACTGAAACTCCAACAAGACAGAAATAATAATGATCAGTGCTGCTGCACATGGACAGGAAGTCTGATGTGACAGATATTAGTTTACAACTGTTTGATAATTTGACTAAAATGTTCTGAGAACAAAGTAAAACTAGAAAGAGCATTTCCATGAGGAAAATGTGTGTGAATGCTGAAACCACCTGACCATAGACAGAAACCAACTGACAACAGACTGAAACCAACTGACAACAGACAGAAACCAACTGACAACAGACTGAAACCAGCTGACAACAGACCGAAACCAACTGACAACAGACCGAAACCAGCTGACAACAGACTGAAACCAACTGACAACAGACCGAAACCAGCTGACAACAGACCGAAACCAACTGACAACAGACCGAAACCAACTGACAACAGACCGAAACCAGCTGACAACAGACCGAAACCAACTGACAACAGACCGAAACCAACTGACAACAGACCGAAACCAACTGACAACAGACCGAAACCAGCTGACAACAGACTGAAACCAGCTGACAACAGACTGAAACCAACTGACAACAGACCGAAACCAGCTGACAACAGACTGAAACCAACTGACAACAGACTGAAACCAGCTGACAACAGACTGAAACCAGCTGACAACAGACTGAAACCAACTGACAACAGACTGAAACCAGCTGACAACAGACTGAAACCAGCTGACTATAGACAGAACCCAACTGACAACAGACAGAACCCAACTGACAACAGACCGAAACCAGCTGACAACAGACTGAAACCAACTGACTATAGACAGAACCCAACTGACAACAGACTGAAACCAACTGACAACAGACTGAAACCAGCTGACAACAGACTGAAACCAGCTGACAACAGACTGAAACCAGCTGACTATAGACAGAACCCAACTGACAACAGACTGAAACCAACTGACAACAGACTGAAACCAGCTGACAACAGACTGAAACCAGCTGACAACAGACTGAAACCAGCTGACAACAGACTGAAACCAGCTGACAACAGACCGAAACCAGCTGACAACAGACCTAAACCAGCTGACAACAGACCTAAACCAGCTGACAACAGACCGAAACCAACTGACAACAGACCGAAACCAGCTGACAACAGACTGAAACCAACTGACAACAGACTGAAACCAGCTGACAACAGACTGAAACCAACTGACAACAGACTGAAACCAGCTGACAACAGACTGAAACCAGCTGACTATAGACAGAACCCAACTGACAACAGACAGAACCCAACTGACAACAGACCGAAACCAGCTGACAACAGACTGAAACCAACTGACTATAGACAGAACCCAACTGACAACAGACTGAAACCAACTGACAACAGACTGAAACCAGCTGACAACAGACTGAAACCAGCTGACAACAGACTGAAACCAGCTGACTATAGACAGAACCCAACTGACAACAGACTGAAACCAACTGACAACAGACTGAAACCAGCTGACAACAGACTGAAACCAGCTGACAACAGACTGAAACCAGCTGACAACAGACTGAAACCAGCTGACAACAGACCGAAACCAGCTGACAACAGACCTAAACCAGCTGACAACAGACCGAAACCAGCTGACTATAGACAGAACCCAACTGACAACAGACTGAAACCAACTGACAACAGACTGAAACCAGCTGACTACCAGCTGATTTCTGTCTGTTGTCAGCTGGTTTTGGTCTGTTGGCAGCTGGTTTCTGTCTGTTGTCAGCTGGTTTCGGTCTGTTGTCAGCTGGTTTAGGTCTGTTGTCAGCTGGTTTCGGTCTGTTGTCAGCTGGTTTAGGTCTGTTGTCAGCTGGTTTCTGTCTGTTGTCAGCTGGTTTAGGTCTGTTGTCAGCTGGTTTGGGTCTACAGTCAGCTGGTTTGGGTCTATAGTCAGCTGGTTTCGGTCAGTTGTCAGCTGGTTTCGGTCTGTTGTCAGCTGGTTTCGGTCTGTTGTCAGCTGGTTTCGGTCTGTTGTCAGCTGGTTTCGGTCTGTTGTCAGCTGGTTTCGGTCTATAGTCTGCTGCCTGGTTATGACTTCACTCAACGACACGAACTACCGGTAAACTAAAGCAAAACAAAGTTCAGCTCTTCAGAATTCTTCATTCTACAACTTGCTTTTAGAAAAGTAACCAAGTCGTTTTCCAAAAGGCTTCCGCCTTTACGCATCTTAAAGTGATGTATCTAAATAAGGTCATACTTACATTGCGATCAGAGCCACGATAGTTGCTACTAAGACCCATGTCTCTATGGAAAACTCACGAAAGAAGCTCATCTTTCCTCCCGTGTGGACTGTAGGCGATCTTCCCCCACTGAATGACCTTTACCCCCACCCATGACCTTTACCCCCACCCATCCCCTCCTCTCCTCTCCTCTCCTCTCCTCTCCTCTCCTCTCCTCTCCTCTCCTCTCCTCTCCTCTCCTCTCCTCCTGTACAGTAGCTCCAGGTCCTCCCATCTCCAGAGCTGCAGTCTGGGTCTTCAACCACCTTTTGCTGCCAGATTCTGTTTGATGCCTGCTGCAAAGGTATGCAATGTTTTTTGTTTGTTTGTTTTGTTGTTGTTGTTGTTGTTGTTGTTGTTGTTGTTGTTCTTACATTTTGTCTGCATTTGCTGTATCTCTCTCCTTATCTCTAAATCTCACTGTCTCTAACTCTTCCCCACCAACCCAAAAGGTTGAGGTAGATGACCATCTCAAGGCCTAAAGTGCCTTGAGATAACTTATGTTGTGAACTGGCAGCATGAATGAAATTGAATTGACTTGACTATGAATTGTTAGTTCTGTACCAAGCAATATACAGAGGCAGTCCAACAGCTTAAAGGACAATTCCGGGCAAATTCAACCTGGGGCTATAGTTTCCCAACATTTTAGGTCTAAAAGAATGAATCTTAAGATTTTCTTTTTAATTGCTCCTGTTCTGAAGTAGTTCTGTCTGTCCTCGCATCACCACAGCAGCGTATAATGGGAGCAGACCGATCTTACGCTCTTTAGGATGTTTACATCCCACAAAACAGCTATTCAAACATACACCGAGGGGTTTGTTATAGCCCCAGGTTGAATTTGCCCGGAATTGTCCTTTAAGCAACAGCAACATATCTCCACCATCATAATCGAGATCATTTGTATTCTACTATAATACAAATTTGTCTAATGCTCTTTCCAAACGTGCTCTTTGTCATTTTTATCAGTGTGTTGAGTCCCCTCTGAAAATAATCCTCATAGTTTTTTGCTTATCAGCATTGTTGAAATACAGTTTTTCTCAGTCGCTTTGGTGCTATTCTCAGATCAGAATGAAAGTTCTCATAACTATTAGTTCAACCTCCACAACATGTAGTCATTTGTCCACATCATAGTAGCAGTTTCTCCTTCCTCTGAACAAATTGCAAATGCTTTTGGACATGTATCAGTTGCTCTCATACAATTCTCTGCTGTTTTACAACATTATCGTTTGTTTATGTCATGTCAGTCAAAATGAACTATACTTTTGAACGCTGAATGGTCTTTCCCTATAAAACTAATAGTCCTCATTTCATTGCTTGAGTCATTACATACAAAATTCTTGAACTAGTTTTCAAAATCTGTCAAACTAGTTTTAAATTTTGGGAGAAGCACTGTGAATTCAATTATTCAAACATTTACAGTAAGGAACAATAGGTATGTATGGTATTGGACAGTAATTCAGCACTAAACAATCTGCACTGCTGTCATTGTGTCAGGCATTACTGTAAGATACAGTGGGACAAGAACTTTTTTACATTTACATTTAGACTTACAGCTTCACTAGAGAACAGATTTACTGTGTTGTAATGTATTACAGCAACCACAGTAAAGATTTCCCATCTTTACAGTACGGTACTGTACTACAGCATTTTACAAGTAGGAAGCACTTTTACAGTATTGTACACTACAGTAATAATGGTTGATGCAGTAGCCTACATGTACTGTACATTACTGTAATTTTACTCTGCATCACATAGGATTACAAGACAACCTCACAGAGGTGGAAGAGACTGAGCCCATTACAAACAATGGCATAAGGTTGAAAGAGATACAATGTAAGGATGACATTACTGTATCTTTGGGAATATTGAATCTGTTTCAATCGCTACAATTGACAGAGTGATGTAGATGAAAATGTGACTGGAACGTCTGGATGTGCAGGAATGATTTACAGTACTCTATAGGTTCAGTTACTATATGTTTGTTGTAGATGACTGTAGTGTATTTTTCCTTTGAACAATGCTGTGAACAAATCAGAATTGCAAAGAGCATATGCAGTAGAAATGTGAAACATACATATTCAGTATCTCCACTAAATACAGTAATGTGTAACTTTACTGTAGTTTTCACATGGCTACAAGTAGTGTATAGTGCTGTCTTGAGCATTTTCAGGTAGTATCATCACTTTTTGCATTGGAAAACACTTAGAGAATAAAGTGTCCTAATGAAAACATGACAAAGCCATTTGACTATCTTGTTCATAAACGATGGTGTCAGGACTTCTCATTTTGACGACACTGACAGTTTCATTGACATGAGTACTTGCTTTTGAGGGATGGACAATCCATTTTGAGCAAGTGACGCGCTTTTGCAGGTCATCCACTAGGTTTTGCAGTTTGTGATAATTGTTCTGAGAAATGCACTAACTGTTGTGCAAATGTTAAGAGTGATGTGAGAAAAGCACCAAAGCGACTGAGAAAAACTGTA
>NC_140913.1:35098274-35100829 GCF_045865225.1 Trachurus japonicus
TTGATAAAGTGCATCTTCTCAAAACTGGTAACTATGATTCACTGTGTGATCAGTGCACCTGGTCAAAAGTCATTACTGATGTGTATAAATAGGAATGTGTCTGAAAACAAAATTATTCCAACTGTATTTTAATGACCTTTGGATTTGTGTGCTAAATTCTTTGCTTTTTATATCATTTTTCTTACACTTCACTTCGACTTGTACGGAAGCCGAGAACGGCCACGTCCATAATATTTTTTTTATTATCGTTTTCTCGTGATAACGACTTATTATTTCGTTATCTCGAGATAACAAAGTCCGTTTTCTCGTGATAACGAATTAATTTATTTCGTTATCTCGAGATAACAAAGACCGTTTTCTCGTGATAACGAAATAATCATAGAATGTGTCGTTGACATGGTTGCCTAGCAACATGTTTCCCCGGTGCAATCGCTTCTGTTTACGGGGTTAATATAATCAAAGATATAAACCGTCTTTGATATAATCAAAGACGGTTTATAATACATCCATGGTAGCAGCTGGTTAGCCGCTGTATGTTCATAGCAGGAGGCTACTAAAGCGACCCAGATAGCAAAATGACATTGAATCAACGTTGAAGTATGGTCAGGCAGCTACGTTGAATCAACATTGATTCCCGACATTTAATCAACATTGAAAGCGCTCGTTATGATAGATGTTGAATCAACGTCATATTTTCAACCATTAAGCGATACTGAATCAACACTGATTCAACGTTCATCTAAAAGCAATCTGCTGCTATATTTTTAGTTGATTTTACATTGAAAACATGTTACTGAATCGACTGTTATCTAAATGGAAGTATCTGTGTTAATTGTAGGCAGATATAAATGTTATTTTAGTCCAAAAATATGGAATCATACTAAACATATTCGAATAACTGAAAAAAGTGACAGAACACAGGCTTTTAATATTCAAGGTTTATTCTGAAAAGGCACGTTTATGTGAAAACATATGACTTAGTTCTCCTAGTTTTATCAGTCTCCCGATCGGAGCCGTGGCACCGCACATGAAATAACAAAGCTACGAGCAAAACAAAAACATAGAGCTTGACTCGGGGAACTACACATAGGAGCCATTACATTGTACAGCCAGCATTTTATTAATTATTAATGACAATAATAATCGATTCAACTTATAATGCACTTTTCATTCAAAGAAAGGCTCGCTCACCAGAGGGCATAACGTTACCTAATCCATACAGCTGTTAGTTAAAGGTGTTCAGGCCTGTTTGTAAAGAGTCCAGTCTTTGTGCTGCTGTCCTCAGCTGGATGAGGAGGCAGCTCCAGAGGTGTGTCCCCCTCCGGTGGGTCCGGAGGAGCAGCTGTCTGCGGGTGGACTGTGTGTGGAGTGATGAGTTGTTGTAGAAGGAGACGTGTGTCTGTTGATGCACTTGTGGCTGAGCAGCTGAGCAGCAGGACTTTGTAGTGGAACCGGGATGGGACCGGGAGCCGGGATAGGGGGGACCGGGAGCCGGGATAGGGAGGTCCGGGGTTATGTGCTCAATCATCTTCACGGACTCTTCCCGGCAGCGCTGTGTCCTAGACGGGGGCATGGCTCAGCCTCTCACACCTTTTAACCTACATGTAAAACAAACAAAATGTCAGGCAATTGTCATTGATTATTTTGTCACGTAAATAAGCGTTTCGGCGACACAGGACGTCCGAGCTGCTGCTGAGACGCTCCGGTCGCCGGTAATTCACAAAGCTCAGGTGGAGCTGCGCTAACGGCAGCTGCTCCAGCCACAACACAGACAGCAGCTTTACAGTTACCGGTAGCTATGCCACTAGGTCTCACGCCGAAAACTAGTCTAAAAGCCTTTGGTGGATGTCGAATGCTATTTTAGACCGTGTATTGTATAATATTTACTCTCAAATTAACAGTTTTTATCACTCACCTGGACAGCTAAACCGAAGCTGTATGCTTGAAAACGTGCCAGTTAAAATACATCATGAACAAAATTTAATAAACTCCATTAAGCAAAAAACACAGCTAATATCTTTATAATCAGTAAAATAAAAATATTTTTAACTTACTTTAACAGGAGCAGGGTCCAGCACTGTCAAAGAGGGGAGAGAAAAAAAAAGCCGACTGCTGCCGCCTGGCAGTTGGGATGTACCACCACTAGGTGTAAAGTGGAGCTTTGGACTGCTCCACTCCTTGCTCTCACTGTCTGAGAACAAATTGTAGACGTTTTTGTCATGAACTAGACACAAGCCTTCAGAGGATTTTAACAGTAAAAAAAAAATCACGTCTACAGCATAAGGTGCTTAATTGAATATGTTTGACACCCCCTTCCTCTCATTATGTGGTCTCACCCAGTTCAATGCATTGAAACAGCATCAGTGAAACAATGTTGATTCAATGTTGGCATTTCAATGTACAATTTCAACCATCCTTCAATGTTGATTCAATGTCATATTTTCAACATTAAATTTTTAGAACGTTGATCTAGCATTGATTTTTCAACCATAACCAACAATCAACCTTTCTGACCATAATTCAACGTTGATTCAATGTCATTTTGCTATCTGGGG